>NW_027591795.1:45000-74000 GCF_964213995.1 Mustelus asterias | reverse complement strand
TCAATCTCTCTCCCTCTCAATCACTCTCCCTCTCAATCTCTCTCCCTCTCAATCTCTCTCCCTCTCAATCTCTCTCCCTCTCAATCTCTCTCCCTCTCAATCTCTCTCCCTCTCAATCTCTCTCCCTCTCAATCTCTCTCTCCCTCTCAATCTCCCCCCCCCCCGGCTGTTTGCCCCCCCCCCCCGGCTGTTTGCCCCCCCCCCGGCTGTTTGCCCCCCCCCGGCTGTTTGCCCCCCCCCCCCGAGTTTGCCCCCCCCCCCGAGTTTGCCCCCCCCCCCCGAGTTTGCCCCCCCCCCCCGAGTTTGCCCCCCCCCCCGAGTTTGCCCCCCCCCCCCGAGTTTGCCCCCCCCCCCCGAGTTTGCCCCCCCCCCGAGTTTGCCCCCCCCCCCGAGTTTGCCCCCCCCCCCGAGTTTGCCCCCCCCCCCGAGTTTGCCCCCCCCCCGAGTTTGCCCCCCCCCCGAGTTTGCCCCCCCCCCCCGAGTTTGCCCCCCCCCCCGAGTTTGCCCCCCCCCCGAGTTTGCCCCCCCCCCGAGTTTGCCCCCCCCCCGAGTTTGCCCCCCCCCCGAGTTTGCCCCCCCCCGAGTTTGCCCCCCCCCCGAGTTTGCCCCCCCCCCCCGAGTTTGCCCCCCCCCCCCGAGTTTGCCCCCCCCCCCCGAGTTTGCCCCCCCCCCCCGAGTTTGCCCCCCCAAGCTGAATCTCCCCCCCCCTCCCCCTTACTGCCAATGCCCTATGGATTCCTCTCTCAGCTCAATCCCCCCCAAACCCCTCTCCTGAACCCACTCCCAATCCTTTTAAACCCCCCGCCCTCAGTCTCTCACCCCCAAATTCCCCTCCCCCTCCCCCCCAAATTCCCCTCCCCCTCCCCCCCGCCTCCAGCTTCCCCCCCAAACCCCTCCTTAAATCCCCACTCCAGAAACCCCAATCTTCTTCAATCCCACTCTAATCACCCCCCCCCCCCCCACTGCTCAGTCTCTCTCAGGCTCCCACCGCCAAAGCCCTCTGAGCCCATGCTCCCAAGAGTCCCTCTGAGCCCCTCCCAATCCTCCTAAACCCCCCGCCCTCAATCTCCCCTAATTCCCCTAAAAACCCCTCTTTCCCCCGCCTGATTCCCTGTCCCTCTGCCCCATCTCCTTTAATCCGACTCTAAGCAGCCCCCCCCTCACCATCTCTGAGACCCACCGCCAACCTGACTCCACCCCCTGAATCCTCCAAGGTCCTGACCCAATTCCTCACCCCCCCCTCCCAAAGGCTCCCTCTGCCCCCCCCTGCCAAACCCAAGCCCCCCTGACGCCTGCACCCAATCCTTCCTAAGTCCTCCCTGCTCCCGAATCCCTCTGAGTCACCGCCCCCCCCCGAATCCCTCTACACGCCCCAATTGTAACCCTTCCCCACCCTAAATCCCTCTCAGAATTCCCCCCCCTGAATGCCTATAAATCCACCCCACCCTCAATCCCTCACATGTCTTCCACTCAGCCCCCCCCCCCCCGCCTCCTCCACTGGCAAAGTTCCCCAGGCTGAATGTCCCTCTATGCTCCCCCTCCCCCGCCCCCCCCAGCCCTGGCAAACTTCCACTCCCACCCTGTGAACAGCCCCTGGGCTGACGGAACCCCCCCCCCCCTTTATAATTCCTGTTCCCCCCCCCCGTCAATCCCCCTCCACCCCGTTATAAGCAGCTCTGGGTCGAGTTGGATGTGGAAACTCTGCCCATTTCAAACATTAACGTTCAAATGACTAATTCCCCTGACACTGAGCAGCCTGTGTTATAATATCCCCCACCCCCATCCTGTACAACAGACCCCCTGTCTGATTCCCCCTCCCCCCCGACCCTCTTCCCCCATTGTCCCCTTTCTCTGATAACCCCTGACTCTGGACAGCCTGTGTTATAATATTCCCCCCTCTTGTACAACAGACCTCCTTCCCTCTCTGAATAACAACTCCTGGCTCTGAACAAGCAGCTGTGTTACACATTTCCCCCATTTCAGCAGTTTCTGCCCCCCCCCCCTCCCCTCCCCTCCGCTGTGTTCCTGGCCCTTCGCTGCTTGTCAACAACAAACCCGTGATCTGGCCTGTCCCCCACGAGAGAGCAGAGAGGGAGATATGAGGCAGAGAAGCAGAGAGATATAGAGATGGAGTTAGAGAGAATGCTGCTGTAATTCAGACAGAGTGAGTCACAGAGGGAAGCAGAGATCAGATACAGAGAGAGATAAGAGGCAGATATAGAGATGGAGATAGAGAGAATGCTGCTGTAATTCAGACAGAATGATTCACAGAGAGAGGGAAGCAGAGAACAGATAGAGATATAGAGACAGAGGATGCTACTGTAATTCAAACAGACTGAGTCAGGGGGAGGCAGAGATAGAGAGAGGGGGAAGCAGAGAGAGATAGAGAGAGGCAAGCAGATAGCTAGAGAGGTAAGACAGAGAAGCAGAGTTAAAGTTCAAATTTTATTCGTCACAAGTAGGCTTACATTAACACTGCAATGAAGTTACTGTGAAAAGATGGCGATAGAGAGAATGCTGCTGTACTTCAGACAGAATGAGTCAGAGAGGGAGCAGAGATAGATAGAGCGAGAGAGATGGAGAGGAGGCTGCTGTGATTGAGATAAAATGATCCACAGAGAGGGAGAGATGTGCAGAGAGGCTGAGATACAAAGTGAGATGTCGAGATAAATAGAAAGTGGGGCTTTGGCAAGACAGTGACAAAGTTTCAGAGAGAGTGAAAGATAGAGAGAATGAGAGAAAAAGGGAAAGATGCTGCCATTGTGAGAGGCTGAGGTATAAAGGATGGGGAGAGACAGGGATTGGAAAGATGTGGAGAAACAGTTCTGAGGATGGGGGAGTTGCACAGACAGAGCTTCAGGGAGAGGGATTGAAATCTGTGGGATTACATTGGAGCAGGGATCACTGGGAATACCCCCTCCCCCTGACACACAGACCACTAACCCTCAGTGTAAAAGCCCCACCAGTCGATCTGTGAATAAAAATGAACGACAAAGACTTTTATTAACATTTTTCTCTCTGGTTATAGCTCTTGTCCGAGGATTCCTCACGGCAAAACTATTCGCTCTCTGCATCGCCAAAGTTTCCATAGGAATTCTCCTTGGAAGAGAGAAAGAGAAAATAAAGTGAAATTTGATTAAACACAAAACAAAAGCTGATTAAAAAACAATAAAAGGCACAGCAAGATCCCAGGACTTGCTGAAATTCACAATCTCACTGGGGGGAGGGTGGGGGAAACATTCATTTTCACCTCCTCATTATTAAACCCTGACAAAATGGGAACAAGTTTCAAATGCAATGAACTTCCAACTGCCTCCTGACTGTCCCGATATTGAATTTATTAAACACGTCAAAGCATTCTGGGGGCTTTACTCCAGAGACAGGCCAGTGAATAAACACAGGAGGCCCCAATGAAGTTCCCACTTCTTTCAGTCACCTCTCCCCGCCCCCCCCCCCCTGTTTCTCCCTCTCCGTCTCTTACACACTTCCCCCAGATATCTATCTGTCCAATACCCCGTCTCTGCTCCTGTCTCTGGATAACCTGTCCTGATCTCTGCTCTGTTTCTCTATCTCAGGGTGAATCTGGATTGAAATGCTCTCTCTAAGTTTCTGTCTGACCGTTTAAAATAAAACTCACAATCAAAAGGGAAATGAGAGGGGGGGGGGGGCGCGGGGGGGCAGGAAAATCCACAATCCCACCCTGAAGCGGCTGCTTCACATTTTATTGAACCATTGAATTCAGCCACTTAAACCCTGTTGGGGAATTAAGCAAACGCAAAAGTGCTGCTGAGATTTAGGCCGTGAAGTGCGGCCTAGTCACAGAGGCTGCATTATTCCTCAGGTAGAAAGAACAAACCCCCCTCTCTCCCACCCCCCAGTTAAACAGAACAATCTTCTCCATCCACACCCACAAATCCCAGCGCCCTGTCTAAAAACACAAGCAGGACTCTGGGATTGAGAACAAGCCTTTCCCCCAGGCTCAGGAATTTGAATTTCAGCTCCCTCTCTCTCCCGAGTGCTTCACAGTGAGAGGGAGAGAGAGAGAGAGAGACTGGGAATGCTGCAATCAGGATCCCACAGGGAGTCCCACACTGCAGGAGGGCACCCCCCACACCCCCGAGCCTCTGTCTCTATCCCCCTACCCCCCCTCCACTAAGCCCCCGACACTCCCCACCCCTTCTCTGTTCCTCTCTCTGTTCCCCACCCTCCTTCCCCTCCATCTTTTCATGTTTAAAGTGTGGGGTGATGTCACAGTGCGGGGAATATGGGGCGAGGAGGAGGGGGGACAGAGAGCATGAGGGCACAGCAAGATCCCACACACACAGTCTGAGCAGGGCCAGATACAAAGTGATTTTTAAGTGAGGATTGGGTTAAAGTGAGTGGGCAATGAGGGGAACCACACGTCTCCCTCTCTCTCCCTCGCTCCCCCCCCCCTCCATCTCTCCCCCACCCCAAATAAAAATAATGACAAGTCACTCCAGGATTGGGGCTGTTTGTACATTCGATATGAACAGGGAACCTTCCACTTCGAGCACAGTCACACCTCTCTCTCCCATTCCCTCTGTCTCTCACTGTTTCTTTCTCTCTGCCTGTTTCTCTGCCTCTATCTCTGAACCTGTCCAGCCCCCTCTGTGTCTCTTTTGCTTTCCCCCCAGATCTATATATATATCCAATACCCCATCTCTGCCCCGGTCTCTCCTACTCTGGATAATCTGTCCTGATCTCTGCTCTGTTTCCACCGTCTGGGGATGAATGGGGATTAAAATGCTCTCTCTGATAAGTTTCTGTCTGACCGTTTCAAATAATGACGTGTTGTGGGCCACGTTTGCTATTTCTCAGTGATTTCCATGGGGAAATGGGGAGGGAAGCTCCTTCTGCAAAGCCAGATCTCTCTCTCACTGCAATGTGGCAGCAGCCAGATTCCAATATCTTTATATTGGGAAAAAATCTATTCAAACACAACAGCCCAGATTCAGCCTCAGTCACACAGCCGCTGGTTACAAATCCCACCTTCTGGGAGGGTGTGAGTGAGGGTCTTTTCCCCAGAGACTGGGGAGCTGGGCTGTGAGTGCAGAGCAGAGGACCCCCCCCCTAACCCAGCCCCCCTCCAGTGTGTCTCCTCTCCCTGCCCCTCTGCCTTTGATCTCCCTCTGTTACCCTCCCTTTCTCTCTCTCCCTCCCTTTCTCTCTTTCCCTCCCTTTCTCTCTCCCTGTCTTTCTCTGTCTCTGTCCATCTCTCTCTCCCTCCCTGTCTCCCTCTCTCTCTCCCTCCCTGTCTCTCTCTTTCTCTCTCTCTCTCTGTCTTTCCCTCCCTGAAATTAAATGAACAACAATTCACATTGGTGTTTTCCTTCACATTTTATTGAAAGGTGAAATATAGACAGGAATGTCTGGGGAGAGAGAGAGGGGAGGGGTGCTGGGATTGGTAAGAACGCTGGAGAGACAGAGACAGGGAAATTATGAACCGCCCCCCCCATCCAAATAGAAATTCCTGGGAAAAGAGAGAGGAGAATCTGGAGTCACACAGCACAGAAACAGGCCATTCGGCCCACCAGCTCGATGCTGGCCATCAAATCCCAATCTATCCTCCCCCCATTCCCCAGCGCTTGCTGCACAGACTACGATGCCTCGGTGATTGAAGTGCTTGAATTTACCCGACCCCGTTTCCACTTTCTTTCCTTGAACCCACTTTGCGGTCCGTGAGCGAGATTTTGTTTCATAAAGTGTGGTCGCCTCACATGCTCCAGGGACCCGGGTTCAATTCCCAGCTCGGGTCACTGTGATCCTGTGTCTCTTCCCCCACCCCCTCACTGCACCCCCCACAAACCTCACCTCTTGCTGTCTTTTCCTGTTTTCCCCCTCTTTCCCTCCCTCCATCTTTCTCTGTCTTTCTCTCTCTCTGTCTGTCCGTCTCTCTCTCCTCCCTCCATCTTTCTCTGTCTTTCTCTCTCCCTCCCTCCATCTTTCTCTGTCGTTCTCTCTCTCTCTCTCTCACTCCCTCCATCTTTCTCTGTCTCTCTCTCTCTCTCTCTCTCTCTCACTCCCTCCATCTTTCTCTCTCTCTCTCTTCCGCTCCCTCCATCTTTCTCTCCCTCCCTGTCTTTCTCTCTCTCTCTCTTTCCACCCCTCCCTGTCTGTCTTTCTCTCTGTCTCTCCCCCTCCCTCCATCTTTCTCTGTCTCTCTCTCTCTCTCACTCACACTGTTTCTCTCTCTCTTTCTCCCTGCCTGTCTCTTTCTCTCCCTGTCTTTCCCCCTCTCTTTCTCTCTCTCTGTCTTTCCCCCTCTCTCTCTCTGTCTTTCCCCCTCTCTCTCCCTCTCTGCCTCTTTCTCTCTCCCCCTCTCTGTCTCTTTCTCTCTCTCCCCCTCTCTGTCTCTTTCTCCCTTTCTCGCTCTCTCCCTTTCTCTCTCTCCCCCCCACTCTGCCTCTTTCTCTCTCCCCCTCTCTCTGTCTCTCTCACACACTGTCTCTCTCTAATATTGTTATGAAGTTGCATATATAAGGTTAAAGATGTGGTGTTTGACAAATGTAAATATTGAAAAGAAATGCTGAGAAAACCAAACCGAACCATCCAGCGTTGTGTCTTTAGAAAGCCTGTGTCTTTGTGCTGGGGATTTTAAACTGCAGAAAGCAGGGCTGCAGAAGACAACTTTACAACATTTGTGTCCAAAGCAGCAGCCAGAGTCCCAGCAGAGCAAAACAGGCTTTGAATTGGGTCAATGATTTTAAAACAAGCTCTCAAACACACACAACCAATTGCATTCAAATTGGGGCGTTGGTGACAGCCTCAAGCCACTCAAATTGCAGGAATACTGTGAGGAAATTCTGGGTATTTAAACCCGGGACAGGGGGAAATAACGGGGAGGGAGCGACCTTGCTGCCTCTTTAGATTGAAGGAGGGAGAGTCTGATACTGAATCCTGCAGTAATATATACAGCTTCATCACATCACCATCTAAATAGAAGCAGAAACCAACTCAGAAAGTATTCCAGACCCAAGCAGCAGAAGGAAGTTCACACTTCCAACAGACGCCTGGTATTATATTATTTGAGGGTGACTCTATTCTGTAATGATTTATTTCATTATTCCTGAGTGAGTCTTGTCATTGGAACAGCATTCTATTGGGGAGTTTATTCAGTTTGTTCATTGTTTTAATAAGGTTGTCACCCAGTCTAAATTAAAGACCTGTTAGTTGTTCCTGATGGAGAGAGTGTCAGATCTTGCTTTAATTTACCAATTGCTGCCACAGTCCAAAGCTGTGTGGGTTGGGTGGATTGGCCATGTTAAATTGACCCTAGAGTCAGGGGGATTAGCAGGTTAAAAGTGTAGGGTCATGGGAATAGGGCCTGGTTGGGATTGTGGTCGGTACAGACTAGATGGGCCGAATGGCCTCCTTCTGCACTGTAGGGATTGAATGACGAAAACCAGTAGCTTCCTCCTGTCTCACACACACTTACTTAAGATTACGAGGCAAGGTGTATCCCTTTAGGGGGTTACAAAATAACACAGAGGGAAACATCACCTCAGCGTGGTAACAATATTTATAATCCCACAATCACACACCCACCCTCCCTTAGTCAATGAATGAATGATTCAAATGACAATGAAGGTAATTCTGCACAGCAAGATCCCACTGCCAGTCCCACGATGGAGGAGGATACCCCCAGACTCTGTGTCTCTTTCCCCCTGCCCCTCCTGAGACCCTCTCACACAGCCCCCCCCCCCCCCACACCCTCTCTGTTTAGCTCTCCCTCCATATCTCTATCTCTCTCTCTGCCTCCTCCGCCTCCCCAACCCTTCTCCTTCTCCTCAATCTTTCCTGTTTAAAGTTCTGCTCATGGGTCACAGTGCGAGGAATAGGGAGCCAGACCCACCTGTGTGCACAGCAAGATCCCACACACACACAACCTGGTGAGGGCCGGATTAAATAAATGCTGTGGGTGAGGACTGCAGGAGAGTGTGGGGGAAATGGGATCCACTCCTCTCTCTCTCTTCCCAAATTAAATTGACAACAATTCACATTGGTGTTTTCTTTAACCTTTTATTGAAAGATGAAATATAGACAGGAATGTCTGGGGAGAGAGAGAGGGGAGGGGTGCTGGGATTGGTAAGAACGCTGGAGAGACAGAGACAGGGAAATTCTATACCCCCCCCAGAAACAGGCCCTTCGGCCCACCAGCTCGATGCTGGCCATCAAATCCCAATCTATCCTCCTCCCATTCCCCAGCACTTTCTCCAGAGCCTACGATGCCTCGGCGATTAAAGTGCTTGAATTTACCCGACCCCTTTTCAACCTTTTTCCTTGAACCCACTTTGCGGTCCCTGAGCCAGATTTTGTTTAATAAAGTGTGGTCGCTGTTGCAGTGCGGGCAAAGGCCACAGGCCCAGTGTGTGCACAGCAAGATCCCACAGCAGCAGCAGCAGCAATGTGAACCTGAATCAGATGGGACACAGTCCTCCCCCCAAACCCCACCCCCCCCCCACTCTCTCAACTGCTGTGACCCCCCTTCCCCACTCACTACCCTGTGTGTGTGTGTGTGTCTGCATTATCCCAAATCTCCAGAAAGGCTGGAAATCCCTCTTAAAAGTAACCCTTTTTAAAACTAAAATCCCTGTGGTGCACAGCAAGATCCCTCAAAGTGCAGTCAGCTGTGTTGAGCGTTTTTTAATTTGGGAATTGTTTATACAGAGTGAGGGAGCCAGAGAGGGGCTGAGACAGTGAAATCCCTCTCTCAGGACCCTCAGAATTAAACTGGAGACCCTGTCCCTCACTGAAACCCCCCCTCCCTCTAACAGCCTGTGTCTCTCCCCCTGCATCTAACCCACAACTCCAGCTGTTTCCATCCCTCCCTCTTCCTCTCTCTCCCTGCCTCTCTGTCTCCATCTGTTTCTGCTCGAGAAGAGACAGGGAGAGAGAGAACAGGGAGAGAGAGAGACGGGAAGAGACAGAGATAAAGCGAGAGAGACAGATATTTGATAATTAATTGTGTATGGTCGCATTATTGAGTGTGGTTTAATTTGGTGATTTTTTTATACAGAGAGGCAGAGAGAGGTGAAGACAGTGACATTCTCTCTCTGGCACCCTCGCAAGTTCAAAGACACAAAAGCTGCAGACACTCACACACACAAACTGGGTTTGGTAAGTTTCCCAATCTCTGCAGCTTCACATGTGGCCCAGGGTTTGAATTGAAATTTAAAAGCAGCTTGGAGACACTGCAGGATTTTTGAGTTGAGTTTCTCCCCTCCTCACCCTGTAAATATAAAATAGAAATTCCTGGATTACAATATTCCCTTGGACAGAGCAGAGGGAATGTGTGAGTGGTGTGTGTGTGTCTGAGACCGAGGCTGGATTTGGGAATATCTGCCTGCTGAAGAGGGTCAGTGAAACCATCCTGGCTGAATATCTCATCGCTAAAGAGTCACAGAGAGAGATATCTGATCAATAAATGTGTTACTGAACCCACTCTGGATGCTCCCTCTATCTCTGTCTCTCTCACTAACTTCATTGCAGTGTTAATGTAAGCCTTGTGACACGAGTAAATAAACTTTAAATCTTTCAACTTTAAAAACTCTCTCTTTCTGTCTCTCTCAGTAAGTGCAGCGTTAATGTGAGCCTTACTTGTAACAGGAATAAACAAACTTTAAACATCCTCTCTGTCTCTTTATCTCTCTGTCTCTTTCTGTCTCTTTATCTATGTCTCTGTCTCTGTGTGTCTCTGCCTCTCTCTGTCTCTCTCAGTAACTTCATTGCAGTGTTAATGTAAGCCTTACTTGTGACACTAATATATAAACTTTAAAACTTTCAACTTTAAAAACTCTGTCTGTGTGTCTCTGTCTCAATTCAGACACTAGTTCAGTGCCAGGTTGAGAGGGGGTCAGTATTGAGCAGAATGGGAGGCAGTTTGATACAAAGTTTGCAGAAACTGCAGCGAGTGTTTGTAAACATGTTGGGTTTGTGGAAAGGTCAGTGTGTAACAAGCTGAGGGAAGGTGTTTCCACTTCACATGTGGCTACTTTTTGGCAATGGGAGTTACCTTTGCATCTCCAGGGAGCTCTAAAGCCTCATGGCTTTCTGCCTACCTCTGTTTGAACAGTTTAATATGTTTCAGCACTGAGACCTCTGGCCCTTGTTGGGAATATCAGTCTCCCAGAATACCAGTATACCTGACTGCCCACCTCCCCCCCCCGCTCGCCACCCCCAGCCCCCAACTCTGTGTGTGTGTTGTCCCAAGTCTGGAGACTTCCCCACAGTCCCCTGAAAGGTTTAAACTGCCTCTGAGAATGTCCCACAAGAGGAAGCATCCGCTCCACGTCTACTTTATCCACACCTTTTATCATCTTGTCAATTTGATCTCTCATTCTTCTAAATTCCAGTATGTTTCCAGTGTGCAAGGCATTGGAGAGACCACCTCTGGAGTATTGTGTACAATACTTGATTCCTTATATATAGAAAGATGGTAATGTGTTAGAAAACTGCCCCAGGCAACTGTGAATTCCTCCAACTGGTATTTAATGTAGACTTGAATTGATTTATTTTAAAACGGTTTATTTTAAACATATTGAGACCGGCCTGAAAGTGGTAGACTGGGGACTATCACACAAATGCTCTCAATCTGATGGTGTGGTGGTATTGTCACTGGACTGGGAGCCCAGAGTCCGAGGGTAATGCACTGGGCAGCCAGCTTCCAATCACACCACAGCAAATAGTGAAATCTCAATTCAATAAAAATCTGTCATTAAAGGCCTGGTGATGGCCATGAAACCATTGCCGTTAAAACCCATTTGGTTCACCGATGCCCTTTAGAGAAGGAATTTATCCGACTCCAGAATAAGACCAGAGGATGCTGGAAAATCTCAGCAGGTCTGGTAGTCCCTGTAAGTCTTTCATGTGAATCCAGGTCCACACGATGTGGTTGACTCTGGAATGGCCCAGCAAGCAAGCCGCTCAGTTCAAGGGCAGTTAGGGATAGACCACAAGCAAGGAACTGGGAACAATCTGCACAAAATATTGGCCAGTTATTTTCAGTCTGGAAATGTAAAGCTGCCGTTTCGCTCTCAGTCAGGAACAGATCCCAGTTTTACACCAATCTCTGATTTAACAGCACATTGGAGAGCTGGTGCAGACACGATGGGCCAAATGGCCTCCTCCTGCACCAACACTATTCTGTGAAATCTTAGAAAACAGGGAAATGCTGGAATTAAACTCAGCAGGTTCGGCAGCATCTGTGCAGAGAGAGAGAGAAACAGAGTTAACATTTCAGCTCTGTGACCTTTCCTGTGAACTGGGGAAAGTTAGGAATGTAACAGGTTTGGAGAAAGCGGCGGGTGGGACAAGGACGAAAGGAAGGTCTGTGAGAGGGTGGAAGACAGGAGAGATTGAATGAGAGAAAAGTGAACCCCCCCCCCCCCCCAGAGCCAAACTCCCTCAGAGGCTCCCACACTGCATTCCAACAAACTGAACTGGATTGGACTGAATGGGAAGTCATGGGAATGTAACCCTCACTGACTTCATGGATCAAGTACATTTCTGGATGGAAATTAGCTGCATCGACTCCAGCCTGGTTGTTGGTGTGAAACAGGAGCTGATGTCTATCTGTGTGTGTGTGTGAGTCCCTGCCTGCAGCTCCCAGAGAGTTTAAAATCCTGCATCTGTCTCTCTGCAGAGCTGCTGGTTAAAGACACATTTACAGCATTTATCAGACAGAAACTTCACTCTCATTCTCTCCCTCCCCTCCCCCAGCCAGTGCTTCTGTTAAAAAAAAGTTTAAACGCTTTATTTTGCAGCTCTGATCAGTGGTGAATCATTAACCATGAAGCACAGGGCACACACACACATTCACACACCCGGACACACAGCATTGTAAATCAGAAGTGGGATTTGTAAACGCAGCAACAAAGAACTTTGCAAGATATTGTTTCAGTTCAGGCAACTTAAGGAAAAGTGAACTTTGCAAGAATCAGCAAAGGGTGCAAACCTGTAGCGGATGGAGTCCTGGGTGAACAAGTTGTACAATCCACATTCAGACCTGGCCTCTCTCTCTCTCTCTCTCTGGCAGTGCAGGGCTGCTGGTTCATTTAAATCCATCTTCTCTCAGCTCCCAGTGCTGGTGATGTGAAGCTGGGAGTGGGGGGGGGAGGGAGAGCCTTGGGATGAACCATTTGCCTGGTGCTCACTAACCCACACACCCCCCACACACTCAGAGACAGGTTGGTGTTGGACTGGGCCAGGTAGGAGGAGGTGTGTTCAGGTGAGGTGTAGGAGCTGTGGTTGGATGAGGATTGATTGGGGAGGTGTGGGACTCAGTGAGGTTATAAAAAGGCTGGCGATGCATTGTCCAGTCTCTCTCTCCACGTGGGTTGGTAAGTATCAGGTAAGCTGTGTCTTTGTGAGTGAGTGAGTCAGTGAGTGCTTGCATGGAGTTCCAGCTCTGATATTGTAACCCCCCCTTTCCCAGCACAAAGCCCCTGTTCCTGGATCTCTCTCCCCACCATGGGAGAGGGGATGGAAGGAGTTGGAGAGATCACCGAGGGAAAACATGTGCGATGGTGAGTATGAACCTCTTCACTTTCTGTCTGCACCTTTCCCGCCTCAGCCCTGCTTTTCTCTCTGTTTGCAGCCTCCTCTCAATCTCCCTCTCCATCTTTCTCTCTCTCAATCTTTCTCTCTCTCAATCTCTCTGTCTTTCTATCTCAATCTTTCTCTCTCTAAATCTTTCTCTCTCTAAATCTTTCTCTCTCTCAATCTCTCTGTCTTTCTATCTCAATCTTTCTCTCTCTAAATCTTTCTCTCTCTAAATCTTTCTCTCTCTAAATCTTTCTCTCTCTCAATCTCTCTGTCTTTCTATCTCAATCTTTCTCTCTCTAAATCTTTCTCTTTCTAAATCTTTCTCTCTCTAAATCTTTCTCTCTCTCAATCTCTCTGTCTTTCTATCTCAATCTTTCTCTCTCTAAATCTTTCTCTCTCTAAATCTTTCTCTCTCTAAATCTTTCTCTCTCTAAATCTTTCTCTCAATCTCTCTCTCAATCTCTCTCTCAATCTCTCTCTCTGTGTCTTTCTCTCTCTCTGTTTCTCTCTGTCTCTCTATCTCTCTCTCTCAATCTTTCTCTCTGTCTTTCTCTCTCTCTCCCTTTCTCTCCCTTTCTCTCTGTCTCTCTCTCTCTCTCTGTCTCTCTCTCTCTCTGTCTCTCTGTCTCTCTCTCTCTACCTCTGTCTCTCTCTCTCTGTCTCTCTCTCTCTACCTCTGTCTCTCTGTCTCTCTCTGTCTCTCTCTCTCTGTCTGTCTTTCTCTCTGTCTCAATCTCCCCCCCCCCTGGGTTTTGCCCCCCCCCCTGGGTTTTGCCCCCCCCCTGGGTTTTGCCCCCCCCCCCTGGGTTTTGCCCCCCCCCTGGGTTTCCCCCCCCCCTGGGTTTCCCCCCCCCCTGGGTTTCCCCCCCCCCTGGGATTCCCCCCCCCCTGGGATTCCCCCCCCCCTGGGATTCCCCCCCCCTGGGTTTCCCCCCCCCCTGGGTTTTCCCCCCCCCTGGGTTTCCCCCCCCCCCCTGGGTTTTGCCCCCCCCCCCCTGGGTTTTGCCCCCCCCTGGGTTTTGCCCCCCCCCCTGGGTTTTGCCCCCCCCCTGGGTTTTGCCCCCCCCCTGGGTTTTGCCCCCCCCCTGGGTTTTGCCCCCCCCCTGGGTTTTGCCCCCCCCCCGGGGTTTTGCCCCCCCCCGGGGTTTCCCCCCCCCCCCTGGGTTTCCCCCCCCCTGGGTTTCCCCCCCCCCTGGGTTTCCCCCCCCCCCCCTGGGTTTTGCCCCCCCCCCTGGGTTTTGCCCCCCCCCCCCCTGGGTTTTGCCCCCCCCCCCCCTGGGTTTTGCCCCCCCCCTGGCATTGCCCCCCCCCCCCGATTGCCCGCCCCCGATTGCCCGCCCCCGAATTGCCCGCCCCCGAATTGCCCCCCCCGATTGCCCGCCCCCCGATTGCCCGCCCCCCGATTGCCCGCCCCCCGATTGCCCGCCCCCGAATTGCCCCCCCCCAATTGCCCGCCCCCCAATTGCCCGCCCCCCAATTGCCCGCCCCCCAATTGCCCGCCCCCGAATTGCCCGCCCCCGGATTGCCCGCCCCCGATTGCCCGCCCCCCGATTGCCCGCCCCCGGATTGCCCGCCCCCGGATTGCCCGCCCCCGGATTGCCCGCCCCCCGATTGCCCGCCCCCCCCGATTGCCCGCCCCCCGATTGCCCGCCCCCGATTGCCCGCCCCCGAATTGCCCCGCCCCCGAATCCCACTCTAATCACCCCCCCACTCACTCTCTCTCAGGAACTCGCCGCCAAAGCCCTCTGAGCCACTCCCAATCCTTCTCAACCCCCCGCCCTCAATCTCCACTAATTCCCCCCCAAAACTCCCCTTTCCCCCACCTGATTCCCTGTCCCTCTGCCCGATCTGCTTCAATCCGACTCTGTAAGCACCCCCTCCCCCCGCTCAATCTCTCTGACACCCACTGCCAATCTGACTCTCAGCCCCCTGAATCCTCCAAGTTCCTGCCCCAAATCCTCAGCCCCCCCCCAAAGGCTCCCTTTGCCCCCCCTGCCAAAATCAAGCCACCCAATCCTTCCTCAGTCCTCCCCACCCCTGAATCCCTCTGAGTCACCCCCCCACTCCGAATCGCTCGACACCCCCCCCAATTCTAACCCTGATGCAAGGCCCCACCCTAAATCCCTCTCTGAATTTCCCCCCTCCCAAATCCCTATAAATCCACCCCGCCCTCAATCCCTTTCCCTCCACCCCGACTCGCCCCCCCGCCATCTCCCTCTGACTCCCTACCCCATCCAGACCCTCCCCAGATTCTAAGCCCCTGAGATTCCTCTGGAATCCCCCCTGAATGTCTCCCGAGATCGCACCCACCCTCGCCACATTCCTCTGCCCCCGAATCCTGCTCCCTCTCCAATCCCACCCCTTCAATCTGTCTGAGCACCAAACCATGTCTTTTAATCCCCGTAAACCCCCCAATCCCTCCTGTATCCCTCAGAACCCCAGAAATTCCCCTCTGAGCCCCCTCTTCCCAAATCCCCCTCAATTCCCCCCGATTCCCTCCCTCTCAGCCCCGCTAAATCCCAAAGTCCCCATGAGACCCTTAAATCCCCCTGAATCCCTCTAATTCCCGACCACAATCCCTGAGTCTACCCCTACATCCCTCTCCACTCTCCCCCTTTAATCCCCCTCAATCCCCCCCCCACTCCAGCCAAATCTGTCGTCCCTCCTCACAATCCCTCTAAATCTCCCGATCCTTCCCTCTGAGCCCCGTATCCCTCTAAGTTCCCCTCTTTCCCCCCCCGCCCCTCTCAACCTGGCAAATTCCCACTCCCTCCCTGTGAACAGCCTCTGGACTGACAGATCCCCCCCTTTCTAATTAGTACCCCCCCCCCCCTCCGCGTGTCCATCCCCGTCCACCACCCCCCTGTAAACAGCTCCTGGTGGAGTTGGATGTGGAAACTCTGCCCATTTAAAACATTAACGTTCAAATGACTAATTCCCTTGACACTGAGCAGCCTGTGTTATAACATCCCCCACCCCCATCCTGTACAACAGACCCCCTGTCTGATTCCCCCTCCCCCCTCCTCCATTGCCCCCTTTCTCTGATAACCCCTGACTCTGGTCAGCCCTTTCAGCAGTGCTGAATCCCTCTGAATTGCCCCCGATTCCCTCCCTCTGCGTTCCTGGGCCCTTGCTGCTTGTGAACAGCAAACCCGTGATCTGGCCCGTCCCCCACGAGAGAGCAGAGAGAGAGAGAGATATATAAGAGACAGAGAAGTAGAGATATGGAGATAGAGAGAATGCTGCTGTAATTCAGACAGAATGATTCACAGAGAGGGGGAAGCAGAGATCAGAGAGATGGAGATGGGGAGGATGCGACTGTAATTCAGACTGATTCACAGAGAAGGAAGCAGAGATCAGAGAGAGGGGGAAGCAGATAGAGAGAGGGAAGCGATAGAGAGAGAGATAAGAGACAAATAAAAGCAGAGTTAATGTTAAAATTTTATTTGTTAATCACAAGTAGGCTTACATTAACACTGCAATGAAGTTATTGTGAAAAGATATAGAGATGGGGAGTGAGAGAGAATGCTGCTGTACTTCAGACAGAATGAGTCACAGAGAGGGAGCAGAGATAGACAGAGGGGGGAGCAGAGATAGAGAGAGAGAGACGGAGAGGAGGCTGCTGTGATTGAGATAAAATGATCCACAGAGAGAGAGAGAGAGACGGAGAGGCTGAGATACAAAGTGAGATGTCGAGATAAATAGAAAGTGGGGCTTTGGCAAGACAGAGTGACAAAGTTTCAGAGAGAGAGTGAAAGATAGAGAGAAGGAGAGAAAAAGGGAAAGATGCTGCCATTGTGAGAGGCTGAGGTATAAAGGATGGGGAGAGACCGGGATTGGAAAGATGTGGAGAAACAGTTCTGAGGATGGGGGAGTTGCACAGACAGAGCTTCAGGGAGAGGGATTGAAATCTGTGGGATTACATTGGAGCAGGGATCACTGGGAATGCCCCCTCCCCCTGACACACAGACCACTAACCCTCCGTGTAAAAGCCCCACCAGTCTATCTGTGAATAAAAATGAACGACAAAGACACGGGGACTTTTATTAATATTTTTCTCTCTGGTTATAGCTCTTGTCCGAGGATTCCTCACGGCAAAACTATTCGCTCTCTGCATCGCCAAAGTTTCCAAAGGAATTCTCCTTGGAAGAGAGAAAGAGAAAATAAAGTGAAATTTGATTAAACACAAAACAAAAGCTGACTATAAACAATAAAAGGCACAGCAAGATCCCAGGACTTGCTGAAATTCACAATCTCACTGGGGGAGGTGGGGGAAACATTCATTTTCACCTCCTCATTATTAAACCCTGACAAAATGGGAACAAGTTTCAAATGCAATGAACTTGCAACTGCCTCCTGACTGTCCCGATATTGAATTTATTAAACACATCAAAGCATTCTGGGGGCTTTACTCCAGAGACAGGCCAGTGAATAAACACAGGAGGCCCCAATGAAGTTCCCACTTCTGTCAGTCACCTCTCTCCGCCCCCCCCCCCCCCTCTGTTTCTCCCTCTCCGTCTCCTACACACTTCCCCCAGATCTATATCTGTCCAATACCCCGTCTCTGGATAACCTGTCCTGATCTCTGCTCTGTTTCTCTACCTCGAGGTGAACCTGGATTGAAATGCTCTCTCTAAGTTTCTGTCTGACCGTTTAAAATAAAACTCACAATCAAAAGGGAAATGAGAGGGGGGCGGGGGGGCAGGAAAATCCACAATCCCACCCTGAAGCGGCTGCTTCACATTTTATTGAACCATTGAATTCAGCCACTTAAACCCTGTTGGGGAATTAAGCGAATGCAAAAGTGCTGCTGAGATTTAGGCCGTGAAGTGCGGCCTAGTCACAGAGGCTGCATTATTCCTCAGGTGGAAAGAACAAACCCCCCTCTCTCCCACCCCCCAGTTAAACAGAACAATCTTCTCCATCCACACCCACAAATCCCAGCGCCCTGTCTAAAAACACAAGCAGGACTCTGGGATTGAGAACAAGCCTTTCCCCCAGGCTCAGGAATTTGAATTTCAGCTCCCTCTCCCTCCTGAGTGCTTCACAGTGAGAGGGAGAGAGAGACTGGGAATGCTGCAATCAGGATCCCACAGGGAGTCCCACACTGCAGGAGGACACCTCCCCCCCCCCCAGAGCCTCTGTCTCTATCCCACTACCCCCCTCCACTGAGCACTCAACACTCCCCACCCCTTCTCTGTTCACCCTGTTTCTCTCTCTCTACCCCACCCTCCTTCCCCTCCATCTTTTTATGTTTAAAGCATGGGGCTCTGTCATAGTGTGAGGAATATGGGGCAGGGGGACGGGGCAGGGGGACGGAGCATGAGTGCACAGCAAGATCCCACACACACACAGCTTGAACACGGCCAGATACAAAGTGATTTTGAAGTGAGGATTGGGGTAAAGTGAGTGGGAAATGAGGGAACCACACGTCTCCCTCTCTTTCCCCTCCATCTCTCCCCCACCGCAAATGAAAATAATAAGTCACTCCAGCATTGGTGCTGTTTGTACATTCGATATGAACAGGGAACCTTCCACTTCGAGCAGAGTCACACCCTTCTCCCATTCCCTCTGTCTCTCGCTGTTTCTCTCTTTCTCTGCCTCTATCTCTGAACCTGTCCAGCCCCCTCTGTGTCTCTTTTGCTTTCCCCCCAGATCTATATATATATCCAATACCCCATCTTTGCCCCGGTCTCTCTTACTCTGGATAATCTGTCCTGATCTCTGCTCTGTTTCTCCGTCTGGGGATGAATGGGGATTAAAATGCTCTCTCTGATAAGTTTCTGTCTGACCGTTTCAAATAATGACGTGTTGTGAGCCACGTTTGCTATTTCTCAGTGATTTCCATGGGGAAATGGGGAGGGAAGCTCCTGCAAAGCCACATCTCTCTCTCACTGCAATGTGGCAGCAGCCACATTCCAATATCTTTATATTGGGAAAAAATCTATTCAAACACAACAGCCCAGATTCAGCCTCAGTCACACAGCCGCTGGTTACAAATCCCACCTTCTGGGAGGGTGTGAGTGAGGGTCTTTTCCCCAGAGACTGGGGAGCTGGGCTGTGAGTGCAGAGCAGAGGACCCCCCCCTAACCCACCCCCCGCTCCAGTGTGTCTCCTCTCCCTGCCCCTCTGCCTTTGATCTCCCTCTGTGACCCTCCCTTTCTCTCTCTCTCCTTCCCTGATAACTCACAATCAAAGGAGAAAGATGGGAGAGAGAGAGAGATAGCAGGAAAACCCACAATCACATCCCCAATCCGATGGAATAAAGCGGCTGCTGCAGGTTTTATTCGGCTGCTTTTCTCTCTCTCTCTCTCTGTCTGTCTCTCCTTCCCCCACTCCCTGTCTTTCTCTGTCTCTGTCTGTCTTTCCCTCCCTCCCTGTCTCTCTCTTTCTCTCTCTCTGTCTTTCCCTCCCTGAAATTAAATCCAAAAAATTCACATTGGTGTTTTCCATCACATTTTATTGAAAGATGAAATATAGACAGGAATGTCTGGGGAGAGAGAGAGGGGAGGGGTGCTGGGATTGGTAAGAACGCTGGAGAGACAGAGACAGGGAAATTATGAACGCCCCCCCATCCAAATAGAAATTCCTGGGAAAAGAGGGAGGAGAATCTGGAGTCACACAGCACAGAAACAGGCCCTTCGGCCCACCAGGTCTATGCTGGCCATCAAATTCCAATCTATACTCCCCCCATTCCCCAGCACTCGCTGCACAGCCTACGATGCCTCGGCGATTGAAGTGCTTTAATTTACCCGACCCCGTTTACACTTCTTCCTTTGAACCCACTTTGCGGTCCGTGAGCGAGATTTTGTTTAATAAAGTGTGGTCACTGTTGCAGTGCGAGCAAAGGCCACAGGCCCAGTGTGTGCACAGCAAGATCCCACAACAACAGCAGCAGCAGCAACAATGTGAACCTGAATCAAATGGGACACAGTCCTCCCCAACACACCCCCAACACTCTCGCCTGCTGTGAGCCCCCTTCCCCACTCACTACCCTGTGTGTCTCATCCCAAATTCCCAGAAAGGGTTGAACTCCCTCTTAAAACGAAGCCAAACCCTTTTTAAAACACAATCTCTGTGGTGCTCTGGAAGATCCCAGAAGGTGCAGTTCGCTGTGTTGAGTGTGTTTTAATTTGGGAAGTGTTTATACAGAGGGAGAGTGAGGCAGAGAGGGGCTGAGGCTGTGAAATCCACCCCCCCCCCCCCCTCGCCCCGGGACCCTCAGAATTGAATCATAACGTGCAGGGCCACACGGGGGCTCAGTGGTTGGCGCTGCTGCCTCACAGCTCCAGGGACCCGGGTTCAATTCCCAGCTCGGGTCACTGTGATCCTGTGTCTCTTCCCCCACCCCCTCACTGCACCCCCACAAACCTCACCTCTTGCTGTCTTTTCCTGTTTTCCTCCTCACTCTCCCCCTCTCTCTCTCCCACTCCCTCCATCTTTCTCTCTCACTCCCTGTCTGCCTTTCTCTCTCTCTCCGTCCATCTTTCTCTCTCTCTCTCCCTCCATCTTTCTCTGTCTTTCTCTCTCTCTCCCTCACACTGTTTCTCTCTCTCTTTCTCCCTGCCTGTCTCTCTCTCTCTCTCTCTGTCTTTCCCCCTCTTTCTCTTTCTGTCTCTCTCTTTCTCTCAGAGACTGGGAATGCTGCAATCAGGATCCCACAGGGAGTCCCACACTGCAGGAGGACACCACCCACCCCCAGAGCCTCTGTCTCTATCCCCCTACCCCCCTCCACTCAGCCCCCGACACTCCCCACCCCTTCTCTGTTCCTCTCTCTACCCCACCCTCCTTCCCCTCCATCTTTTTATGTTTAAAATGTGGGGCACTGTCACGGTGCGGGGAATATGGGGAGGGGAGGAGGGGAGACAGAGAGCATGAGGGCACAGCAAGATCCCACACACAGTCTGAGCAGGGCCAGATACAAAGTGATTTTTAAATGAGGATTGGGGTAAAGTGAGTGGGAAATGAGGGAACCACACGTCTCCCTCTCTCTCCCTCCACACGAGAGACCCCCAGATCCTGTGTCTCTTCCCCCACCCCCTCACTGCACTCCCCCACAACCCTGACCTCTTGCTGCCCTTTCCTGCTTTCCCTCACTCTCCCGTCTCTGTCTCTCTCTCTCCCTTTCTCTCTCTCTCTCTTTCTCTCCCTCTCTGTCTTTCTCTCTCCCTTTCTTTCTCTCTGTCTCTCTCTAATATGGTTATGAAGTTGCATATAGGGTAAAACATCTGGTGTTTGACAAATGTAAATATTGAAAAGAAATGCTGAGAAAACCAAAACGAACCATCCAGCGTTGTGTCTTTAGAAAGCCTGTGTCTTTGTGCTGGGGATTTTAAACTGCAGAAAGCAGGGCTGCAGAAGACAACTTTACAACATTTGTGTCCAAAGCAGCAGCCAGAGTCCCAGCAGAGCAAAACAGGCTTTGAATTGGGTCAATGATTTTAAAACAAGCTCTCAAACACACACAACCAATTGCATTCAAATTGGAGCGTTGGTGACAGCCTCAAGCCACTCAAATTGCAGGAATACTGTGAGGAAATTCTGGGTATTTAAACCCGGGACAGGGGGAAATAACGGGGAGGGAGCGACCTTGCTGCCTCTTTAGATTGAAGGAGGGAGAGTCTGATACTGAATCCTGCAGTAATATATACAGCTTCATCACATCACCATCTAAATAGAAGCAGAAACCAACTCAGAAAGTATTCCAGACCCAAGCAGCAGAAGGAAGTTCACACTTCCAACAGACGCCTGGTATTATATTATTTGAGAGTGACTCTATTCTGTAATGATTTATTTCATTATTCCTGAGTGAGTCTTGTCATTGGAACAGCATTCTACTGGGGAGTTTATTCAGTTTGTTCATTGTTTTAATAAGGTTGTCACCCAGTCTAAATTAAAGACCTGTTAGTTGTTCCTGATACAGAGAGTGTCAGATCCTGCTTTAATTTACCAATTCCTCCGACAGCACAAAGCTGTGCGGGTTCGGTGGATTGGCCGTGTTAAATTGACCCTAGTGTCAGGGGGATTAGCAGGTTAAAAGTGTGGGGTCATGGGAATAGGGCCTGGTTGGGATTGTGGTCGGTACAGACTAGATGGGCCGAATGACCTCCTTCTGCACATCTGTCTAAAACCAGTAGCTTCCTCCTGTCTCACACACACTTAAGATTACGAGGCGAGGTGTATCTCTTTGGGGGGGTTACAAAATAGCGCAGAGGGAAACATCACCTCAGCGTGGTAACAATATTTATAATCCCACAATCACACCCCCACCCTCCCTTAGTCAATGAATGAATGATTCAAATGACAATGAAGGTAATTCTGCACAGCAAGATCCCACTGCCAGTCCCACGATGGAGGAGGGCAGCCCCAGACTCTGTGTCTCTTTCCCCCTGCCCCTCCTGAGACCCTCTCACACCCCTCCCCCCCACACCCTCTCTGTTTAGCTCTCCCTCCATTTCTCTGTCTCTCTCTCTGCCTCCTCCGCCTCCCCAACATCTTTCCTGTTTAAAGTTCTGCTCACGGTCACAGTGCGAGGAATAGGGAGCCAGACCCACCTGTGTGCACAGCAAGATCCCACACACACAACCTGGTGAGGGCCAGATTAAATAAATGTTGTGGGTGAGGACTGCAGGAGAGTGTGTGGGAAATGGGATCCACTCCTCTCTCTCTCTCTCTCTCTTCCCAAATTAAATTGACAACAATTCACATTGGTGTTTTCTTAAACATTTTATTGAAAGATGAAATATGGACAGGAATGTCTGGGGAGAGAGAGAGAGGGGAGGGGTGCTGGGATTGGTAAGAACGCTGGAGAGACAGAGACAGGGAAATTCTATACCCACCCCCCATCCAAATAGAAATTCCTGGGAAAAGAGAGAGAGAAAAGAATCTGGAGTCACACAGCACAGAAACAGGCCCTTCGGCCCACCAGCTCCATGCTGGCCATCAAATCCCAATCTATCCTCCTCCCATTCCCCAGCACTTGCTCCAGAGCCTACGATGCCTCGGCGATTAAAGTGCTTGAATTTACCCGACCCCTTTTCAAGCTTTTTCCTTGAACCCACTTTGCGGTCCCTGGGCCAGATTTTGTTTGAAAATAAAAAGTGCGGTCGCTGTTGCAGTGCAGCCAAAGGCCACAGGCCCAGTGTGTGCACAGCAAGATCCCACAGCAGCAGCAGCAATGTGAACCTGAATCAGATGGGACACAGTCCTCCCCCCACCCCCCACTCTCTCGCCTGCTGTGAGCCCCCTTCCCCACTCACTACCCTGTGTGTGTGTGTGTGTGTGTGTCTGCATCATCCCAAATCTCCAGAAAGGCCGGAACTCCCTCTTAAAAGTAACCCTTTTTAAAACTAAAATCACTGTGGTGCACAGCAAGATCCCACAAAGTGCAGTCAGCTGTGTTGAGCGTTTTTTAAATTTGGGAATTGTTTATACAGAGTGAGGGAGCCAGAGAGGGGCTGAGACAGTGAAATCCCTCTCTCAGGACCCTCAGAATTAAACTGGAGACCCTGTCCCTCACTGAAACCCCCCTCCCTCTAACAGCCTGTGTCTCTCCCCCTGCATCTAACCCACAACTCCAGCTGTTTCCATCCCTCCCTCTTCCTCTCTCTCCCTGCCTCTCTGTCTCCACCTGTTTCTGCTCGAGAAGAGACAGGGAGAGAGAGAGACGGGGAGAGACAGAGATAAAGCGAGAGAGACAGATATTTGATAATTAATTGTGTATGGTCGCATTATTGAGTGTGGTTTAATTTGGTGATTTTTTTATACAGAGAGGCAGAGAGAGAGGTGAAGACAGTGACATTCTCTCCCTGGCACCCTCGCAAGTTCAAAGACACAAAAGCTGCAGACACTCTCACACACAAACTGGGTTTGGTAAGTTTCCCAATCTCTGCAGCTTCCCATGTGGCCCAGGGTTTGAATTGAAATTTAAAAGCAGCTTGGAGAGACTGCAGGATTTTTGAGTTGAGTTTCTCCCCCCCCTCACCCTGTAAATATAAAATAGAAATTCCTGGATTACAATATTCCTTGGACAGAGCAGAGGGAATGTGTGAGTGGTGTGTGTGTGTGTCTGAGACCTAGGCTGGATTTGGGAATATCTGCCTGCTGAAGAGGGTCAGTGAAACCATCCTGGCTGAATATCTCATCGCTAAAGGGTCACAGAGAGAGATATCTGATCAATAAATGTGTTACTGAACCCACTCTGGATGCTCCCTCTATCTCTGTCTTTCTCACTAACTTCATTGCAGTGTTAATGTAAGCCTTGTGACACTAATAAATAAACTTTAAATCTTTCAACTTTAAAAACTCTCTCTTTCTGTCTCTCTCAGTAACTGCAGCGTTAATGTGAGCCTTACTTGTGACAGGAATAAACAAACTTTAAACATCCTCTCTGTCTCTTTATCTCTCTGTCTCTTTCTGTCTCTTTATCTATGTCTCTGTCTCTGTGTGTCTCTGCCTCTCTCTGTCTCTCTCAGTAACTTCATTGCAGTGTTAATGTAAGCCTTACTTGTGACACTAATATATAAACTTTAAAACTTTCAACTTTAAAAACTCTGTCTGTGTGTCTCTGTCTCAATTCAGACACTAGTTCAGTGCCAGGTTGAGAGGGGGTCAGTATTGAGCAGAATGGGAGGCAGTTTGATACAAAGTTTGCAGAAACTGCAGCGAGTGTTTGTAAACATGTTGGGTTTGTGGAAAGGTCAGTGTGTAACAAGCTGAGGGAAGGTGTTTCCACTTCACATGTGGCTACTTTTTGGCAATGGGAGTTACCTTTGCATCTACAGGGAGCTCTGAAGCCTCATGGCTTTCTGCCTGCCTCTGTTTGAACAGTTTAATATGTTTCAGCACTGAGACCTCTGGCCCTTGTTGGGAATATCAGTCTCCCAGAATACCAGTATACCTGACTGCCCACCTCCCCCCCGCCCGCCACCCCCAGCCCCCAACCCTGTGTGTGTGTTGTCCCAAGTCTGGAGACTTCCCCACAGTCCCCTGAAAGGTTTAAACTGCCTCTGAGAAAACACCCTTTTTAAAACAAAATCCCCAGCAAGATCCCACAAGGTGCAGTCAGCTGTGTTGAGTGTTTTGTAATTTGGGAAAAGTTTATACAGAGAGAGAGTGAGGCAGAGAGGGGCTGAGACAGTGAAATCAAACCCCCCGGGACACCCAGAATGAAAATCACACAGCACAAAATCCCAGGATTGCCCCTTTCCAGGTTTTACTGAGAGATTGTCCAACTAAATATTAATTCCTGGGAAAAAGAGGGAGAGAGAGAGAATAAAGAGAGGCAGATAGCGGAAGGAAATGGAGAGAAAAGCAGAGAGAAATAGACAGAATGGGGGAAAAGCTGTGGAGAGGATGAAATGAAAATCTGAACATCTGTAAACTGAATTGTAAAGGCCTCTGTGAATTTTATTCAACAATTAGGTTCATTGCTCTGTCTCCGACCCCTGTTATTTTAGATTTAAAACAAACTTATAGACAGTTTCATACATAATTTACTCTGCCACCCACCAAAGGGTTAACCTGTTTGTGACTAATTGCAAAGCCGGGATATTTTAACCCCAGCATTTTAAACTCCAGCCCCCCACACATCCCACAATCGAACCAGAACTGGTTCATCCGAGGAAGCGAGATTAAATTTAAACCTGGATCAGGGTAATAAAGAGACGACAACTCACTTGCAGCCTATAGAACAGGCCTCAGTCCATCCATCCTCCTCTGGAGAAAAGCCCCTTGTCCAAGGATCCCGAGTCATGTTGCAGTCTTCAAAATTCAAATTCCTGGGGAGAAGAGAAAATAATTAATTAAAGTACAAGAAAATGTTTAAATTAAATAGCACAAGAGCCCAGGATTCCCCCTTCTAAGATTTCACTGAGAGATTGTCTAACTAAATATGAATTCCTTGGGAAGAGATAGAATATAATTAATTTAAATACAAGAAAATGTTTAAATTGAATCCACAAGAGCCCAGGATTCCCCTTTCTCAGTTACACAATCTCTCAGTAAAATCTAAATATTAATTCTTGGGTAAAAGAGAGAGAAATATATTAAAATACCAGAAAATGTTTAAATTAAATCGCACAAGAGCCCAGGATTCCCCTTTCTCAGATTTTACTGAGAGATTGTCCAACAAAATATTATTTCCTGGGAAAAAGAGGGAGAGAGAGGGAATAAAAAAGAGAGACAGATAGAGGAAGGAAAGGAATGGAGAGAGAGAAAGCAGAGAGGAAATAGACAGAATGGGGGAAAAGCTGCAGAGAGGACGAAATGAAATTCTGAACTTCTGAAAACTGAATTGTAAAGGCCTCTGTGAATTTTATTCAACAATTAGGAGCAGCGGTCTGTCACCCATCCCTGTTACCTTGGATTTAAAACAAATTGAGACAGTTTCATATCACAGACATTTAATTTACTCTTTGCCACCCACCTAAGGGTTAATGTGTTTGTAACTAATTGCAAAGCCGGGATATTTTAACCCCAGGGTTTCAAACTCCAGCACCCCCACACCCCACAATCGAACCAGAACTGGTTCATCCGAGGAAGCGAGATTAAAATTAAACCTGGATCGGGGTAATAAAGAGACGACAACTCACATGCGGCCTATAGAACAGGCCTCAGTCCATCCATCCTCCTCTGGAGAAAAGCCCCTTGTCCAAGGATTCCGAGTCATGTTGCAGTCTTCAAAATTCAAATTCCTGGGGAGAAGAGAAAATAATTAATTAAAGTACAAGAAAATGTTTAAATTAAATAGCACAAGAGCCCAGGATTCCCCCTTCTAAGATTTCACTGAGAGATTGTCTAACTAAATATGAATTCCTTGGGAAGAGATAGAATATAATTAATTTAAATACAAGAAAATGTTTAAATTTAATCCACAAGAGCCCAGGATTCCCCTTTCTCAGTTACACAATCTCTCAGTAAAATCTAAACATTAATTCTTGGGTAAAAGAGAGAGAAATATATTAAAATACCAGAAAATGTTTAAATTAAATCGCACAAGAGCCCAGGATTCCCCTTTCTCAGATTTTACTGAGAGATTGTCCAACAAAATATGACTTCCTGCGAAAAAGAGGGAGGGAGAGGGAGGGAATAAAAAAGAGAGACAGATAGAGGAAGGACAGGGAGAGAAAGAGAGAGAGAAATAGACAGAATGGGGGAAAAGCTGCAGAGAGGACACAATGAAAGTCTGAACATCTGAAAACTGAATTATAAAGGCCTCTATGAATTTTATTCAACAATTAGGAACAGCGCTCTGTCTCCCATCCCTGTTATCTTGGATTTAAAACTAACTTTTAGACAGTTTCATATTACAGATATTTAATTCACTCTTTGCCACCCAGCAAAGGGTTAACCTGTTTGTGACTAATTGCAAAGCCGGGATATTTTAACCCCAGGGTTTTAAACTCCAGCCCACCCCACAATCGAACCAGAACTGGTTCGTCCGAGGAAGCGAGATTAAAATTAAACCTGGATCAGGATAATAAAGAGACAACAAGTCACATGCGGCCTATAGAACAGGCCTCAGTCCATCCATCCTCCTCTGGAGAAAAGCCCCTTGTCCAAGGATTCCGAGTCATGTTGCAGTCTTCAAAATTCAAATCCCTGGGGAACAGAGAAAATAATTAATTAAAATACAAGAATTCTTTAAATTAAATAGCACAAGAGGCCAGGATTCCCCCTTCTCAGTTACACAATCTCTCAGTAAAATCTAAATATTAATTCTTGGGGAAAGAGAGAGAAAATAATTAAAATACAAGAAAATATTTAAATTAAATAGCACAGCAAAAACCCAGGATCTCCTCTCAGTTACACAATCTCTCAGTAACACCCAAACACAACAAGTCAGTTGTAAAGCAGAGACTAAAGAGTTAGGGTGGCACGGTAGCACAGTGGTTAGCACTGCTGCTTCACAGCTCCAGGGACCTGGGTTCGATTCCCGGGTTGGGTCACTGTCTGTGTGGAGTTTGCACATTCTCCTCGTGTCTGCATGGGTTTCCTCCGGGTGCTCCGGTTTCCTCCCACAGTCCAAAGATGTGCGGGTTAGGTTGATTGGCCATGCTAAACATTGCCCTTAGTGTCCTGAGATGCCTAGGTTAGAGGGACTAGTGGGTAAATATGTAGGGATATGGGGGTAGGGCCTGGGTGAGATTGTGGTCGGTGCAGACTCGATGGGCCGAATGGCCTCTTTCTGTACTGTAGGGTTTCTATGATTCTATGAGACAGTTCCCTCCCTGTGTGTTTCTCTCTCTCTCTCTATTCCACTCTCATTCAGATCTCGCTCCCTCTGATATGAAACATTAAATCTGGATCAGGTTAATAAACAGACACAACTCACTCAGGGTGAAGCCTGAGCAACAGGCCTCAGTCAGCCCTCCCTCTGGAAGAAGCTCCTCTCCTTCATCCTGGTCACAAACATTCCCGTCCTTTGGATCCTCGACACATCCCCAGTTTTCAAAATTCCTCAGGAGAAAAAGAGATAAAAATTGGTTAAAAAGAGAGAGAAAAAGAGACACGGCCATTTTAACAATAAGACACACAACATATCACAGCGAGGAGTCCAGCATTTCCATTCAAGTCCATTCAGCATCATGTCCACACAAGCAAAGCACAGGTCAAAAAGCAGATTGACACACACACTGACACACACACACACTGAATCAGAGTGGGAATGTTTTCAGTGCAGGGGGATTATTGGTGTGGGGACTGAAGGCTCTCAGATTCACATTTATCCTGAGTGTGCTGGATGCAAACCCCACCCTGAGTCTCTGACATGTTTACAATGTCTGTCTCTCTATTGAGATGCTAATTCACCCCCCCTCCCCCTCTCACCCCAGAGGAGTTTGTGGCAATGTCAGACTGACTCTTGATATGTTAATGCAGGCCGGCAATGGATTCTGCAAGTTCCTGTCTTTAGTTTCTTTAGTCTAGTTTCAAACTTTATTTCTTTTCCCCTGTAGGTCGTGTTCGTCCATTTCAAAAACCCCCTGACCCCCCCACAGCAGCCCGGAAAATCCTTGCAGCCGCTCCCCACAACCCAGCGAGTGGAGGGGGAATGGGGATGTGTGAGTGAGTGGATTGGGGGGATTGTGTCAGTGTGTGTCTGTCTATCCCCCCCTCTCTGCTCACACTTCCTGCCCAGCCTGCTGAAGACAGGGAAAGAATGGGAGTTGAACAAAGCCTCCTCTCTGCCTCCATTTTCAAAGGATTTGCCCCTTTCTCACACCAGTTTTGTCCATTGAGCTGTCCCTATCAATTGGAAAAAAGTTTTATTTATCTCGCTGTGAGATATGAAGTCACTAATTACGAAATACAGGCAAAAACATCCCATTATGAGACAGGGAGCTTCAATGGGATTTTAAACTGAAATCCTCGGATGTCAATTCCTTAGGTTAAAAGTTTCTAATTCATTAATATGGATTAAATTAAAAGCGGCCAGT
>NW_027591795.1:0-37500 GCF_964213995.1 Mustelus asterias | reverse complement strand
TCTCACACACACTCTCTGTCTCTCACACACACTCTTTGTCTCTCACACACACTCTCTGTCTCTCTCTCACACTCTCTGTCTCTCACACACACTCTCTGTCTCTCACACACACTCTCTATCTCTCTCACACACACTCTCTGTCTCTCACACACACTCTCTGTCTCTCACACACACTCTCTGTCTCTCACACACACTCCCTGTCTCTCACACACACACTCTGTCTCTCACACACACTCTCTGTCTCGCTCATACACTCTCTGTCTCTCACACACACTCTCTGTCTCTCACACACACTCTCTGTCTCTCACACACACTCTCTGTCTCTCTCACACACTCTGTCTCTCACACACACTCTCTGTCTCTCTCACACACACTCTCTGTCTCTCACACACACACTCTGTCTCTCACACACACTCTGTCTCTCACACACACTCTCTGTCTCTCACACACACTCTGTCTCTCACACACACTCTCTGTCTCTCTCACACACTCTCTGTCTCTCACGCACACTCTCTGTCTCTCACACACACTCTCTGTCTCTCACACACACACTCTCTGTCTCTCACACAGACTCTCTGTCTCGCTCATACACTCTGTCTCTCACACACACACTCTCTGTCTCTCACACAGACTCTCTGTCTCGCTCATACACTCTGTCTCTCTCACACACACTCTCTGTCTCACACACACACTCTCTGTCTCTCTCACACACACTCTCTGTCTCTCACACACACTCTCTGCCTCTCTCACACACACTCTCTGCCTCTCTCACACACACTCTCTGTCTCTCACACACACTCTCTGTCTCTCACACACACTCTGTCTCGCTCACACACTCTCTGTCTCGCTCACACACTCTGTCTCTCTCACACACTCTGTCTCTCACACACACTCTCTGTCTCTCTCACACACTCTGTCTCTCTCACACACACTCTCTGTCTCTCACACACTCTCTGTCTCTCTCACACACTCTGTCTCTCACACACACTCTGTCTCTCACACACACACTCTGTCTCTCACACACACACTCTGTCTCGCTCACACACACTCTCTGTCTCGCTCACGCACACTCTCTGTCTCGCTCACACACACTCTCTGTCTCTCTCACACACACTCTCTGTCTCTCACACACACTCCCTGTCTCTCACACACACTCCCTGTCTCTCACACACACTCCCTGTCTCGCTCACACACACTCTGTCTCTCACACACACTCTCTGTCTCGCTCACGCACACTCTCTGTCTCACTCACGCACACTCTGTGCTGTATCTATCCTGTGAGTGTTTGATTGGGACAGTGTCGATGGAGCTTTATTCTGTATCTAACCTTATGCTGTACCTGTCCTGGGTGTGTTTGATGGGGACAGTGTAGAGGGAGCTTTATTCTGTATCTAACCCCATGCTGTACCTGTCCTGGGTGTGTTTGATGGGGACAGTGTAGAGGGACCTTTACTCTGTATTGAACCCCGTGCTGTATTTGTCCTGGGATTGTTTAATGGGGACAGTGTCGAGGGAGCTATACTCTGTACCTAACCCCTTGCTGTATCTGTCCTGGGAGTGTTTGATGGGCATGATGTGGAGATGCCGGCGTTGGACTGGGGTAAGCACAGTAAGAAGTCTCACAACACCATGTTAAAGTCTTTAACCTGGTGTTGTGAGACTTCTTACAGTGTTTGATGGGGACAGGACTTGGGGGACATTGGATTTTAGACAATGTTTAGGGTTTTAGACTTTTCGGAGTGAAATTCAGGAACACTTTGCCACACCAGGTGTGATATTAGTTTGGAACTACCTTCTATAATTCACAGTTGATGCTCAGTCGCTTATTAATGTTCAAACCTGAAGTTGTTAGATGATATTTTACACACAGGAGAAGCAATTTAAAATCAATGGGTCAATGTTAAAATAGTTGCAGGAACAGAGAGACCTGGGCTTTCAGTTCATTTTTACATCTTAAAGATTCAACCTGGGGCTCAGAATCTGTCAGTTGAATCTACTTTTCCTGTCCCGAAAACGTGTCAACAATTGTGTTGGGGAATGTGACAAAAGGTGACATTCCTGCATCCTGCACAGTGGGGTTGGGAGGTTGTTTGAAAGGAGATTCAGAAAGTGTCAATTAGATTGTGTCTCTTTGCAGAAGTTGAGTATTTCACAGGAGATGCCTTGAGATAAAGGAAAGTTTTACCAATGTCTGCGTAACTTTCAAAGTCTCCAGACGCATGAAGGGGGCAGAGATTTTGTAATATTCAGAGCAGGAGATGCCAGACAATCACAGAATTGAAGATGTGAGGCCATCTCTTGTTTCTGAATGTCAATCTGTAGCTTTTAAACTTTAGCCCTGGGCTAATCATTCCAAGTTTGCAATCCCACACTTTGCTGTTGTGGATTTTGAGTTGTAAATTTTCTGAAATTGATTCTGTAATAAAAATCCCTGCAGGATGCAATGATTCCCATTCTGTCTGCTGCTGCCAAGCCCCAGTTTGTGTCTCAGTTTCACTCTTTATCAACCATTTAAGATCCAAGAGCCATAGAATTCCTACACTGCAGAATGAGGCCATTCAGCCCAACAAGCCTGCCCCGACAGTCATCCCACCCACGCCCAAATCCCCCTGACACTAAGGGGCAATTTAGCAAACGTGCAAACTCCACACAGACAGTCACTCGAGGCGGGGAATCGAACACAGATCCCTGGCGCTGTGAGTCAGCAGTGCTAACCACTGTGCCACCGTGTCGCCCGGTGATGAGACAGAACATTTGCCAAAGTGCACAGAAATAGGCAGCATTGTCAGCATTTTAGCTGGAAGCTTCAAATGACAAAGGGATCTTAATAACAGAGTCACAGAATCCCTGCAGTGCAGAAGGAGACCATTCAGCCCATCGAGTCTGTACTGACTCTCTGACACAGTATCTTACCAAGGCCCTTGACCCAGCCCTATCCCGTAACCCCACACATTTACCTGAATCCACCGAACCAACACAGCTTTGGACAGGAAACGGCAATTTACTGTGTCCCATCCACAAATTTGGAAAACACTGGGATGGATTGAGAAATGGTTTCCGGGCAGAAAACAGAGCTCAGATACAAATGGGCCCTTTGGCCCAACTTTTCCCTGCCACCCAGTTTTTACCATTAAGCTCGTATCAAATGCCTTGCGTTTGGCCCAAATCCCTCCATACCAATCTTACCAGAATAACTGTCTGAATGCTTTTTAAAATATAAAATTGTGTCCGCTTCTACTACGACTTCTGGCAGCTTGTTCCAATCCCTCACCACCCTATGTGTGAAAAGAATTGCCCTCTGGACCCTCTCCCCTCTCACCTTAAACCTGTGTCTTCTAGTTTTAGACTCCCCTCCCTTTTGGAAAAGATGTTGACGAGCTTCTCAAAGAACAAAGAGAATTACAGCACAGGAACAGTCCCTTCGGCCCTCCAAGCCTGCACCAACCATGCTGCCCGACTGAACTAAAACCCCCTACCCTTCCGGGGACCATATCCCTCTGTTCCCATCCTATTCATGTATTTGTCCAGACGTTCCGTAAAACTCACTATCGTATCTGCTTCCACTACCTCCCCCGGCAGCGAGTTCCAGGCACCCACCACCCTCTGTGTAAAAAAACTTGCCTTGTACATCTCCTTTAAACCTTGCCCCTCACACCTTAAACCTATGCCCCCTAGATTTTGAATCTTCCACCCTGGTAAAAAGCTTCTGACTATCCACTCTGTCCATGCCCCTCATAATCTTGTAGAATTCTATCAGGTCGCCCCTCAACCTCCGTCGTTCCAGTGAGAACAAACCAAGTTTCTCCAATCTCTCCTCAGAGCTAATGCCCTCCATCCTAGGAAACATCCTGGTAAATCTTTTCTGAACCCTCTCCAAATTCTCCACATCTTTCTGGTAGTGTGTCGATCAGAATTGAACACTATATTCCAAGTGCGGCCTAACTAAGGTTCTATAAAGCTGCTTTATCCATGCCCTCATTATTTTAGAGACCTCTCTAAGAACACCACTAAGCCAACTCAAGGGAAAAAAAGTCCCAGAGTATCCAGCCTCTCATTATAACTCAAACCATCAGGACCCCATAGCATCCCAGTAATTCTTTTCTGCACACTTTCTAGCTTAATAATCTCCTTTTTATAAGGGTGACCAGAACAATACACAGCATTCCAAGTGTGGTCTTACCAATGTCTTGTACAACTTCAACAAGACGTCCCAACTCCTGTATTCCATGTTCTGACCAATGAAACCAAGCATGTGGAATGCCTTCTTCACCACTCTATCCAACTGTGACTCCACTTTCAAGGAGCTGTCAATCTGTACCCCGAGATCCCTTTGTTCTGTAACTCTCACCAACACCCTACCATTAACTGAGTAAGTCCTGTGTTGGTTCGATTCACCAAAATGTATCACCTTGCATTTATCTAAATTAAACATGGTCGGTGCAGGCTTGGAGGGCCGAAGGGCCTGTTCCTGTTCTGTAATTTTCTTTGTTCTTTGTTACAAGGAACAGGAGGAGGCCATTCAGCCCCTTCTCCAGCCTGTTACACAGGAACAGGAGGAGGCCATTCAGCCCCTTCCCCAGTCTGTTACACAGGAACAGGAGGAGGCCCCATTCAGCCCCTTCCCCAGCCTGTTACACAGGAACAGGAGGAGGCCCCATTCAGCCCCTTCTCCAGCCTGTTACACAGGAACAGGAGGAGGCCATTCAGCCCCTTCTCCAGCCTGTTACACAGGAACAGGAGGAGGCCCCATTCAGCCCCTTCTCCAGCCTGTTACACAGGAACAGGAGGAGGCCCCATTCAGCCCCTTCTCCAGCCTGTTACACAGGAACAGGAGGAGGCCCCATTCAGCCCCTTCTCCAGCCTATTACACAGGAGCAGGAGGAGGCCCCATTCAGCCCCTTCTCCAGCCTGTTACACAGGAACAGGAGGAGGCCCCATTCAGCCCCTTCTCCAGCCTGTTACACAGGAACAGGAGGAGGCCCCATTCAGCCCCTTCTCCAGCCTGTTACACTGGAACAGGAGGAGGCCCCATTCAGCCCCTTCTCCAGCCTGTTACACAGGAACAGGAGGAGGCCCCATGCAGCCCCTTCTCCAGCCTGTTACACAGGAACAGGAGGAGGCCCCATTCAGCCCCTTCTCCAGCCTGATACACAGGAACAGGAGGAGGCCCCATTCAGCCCCTTCTCCAGCCTGTTACACAGGAACAGGAGGAGGCCCCATTCAGCCCCTTCTCCAGCCTGTTACACAGGAACAGGAGGAGGCCCCATTCAGCCCCTTCTCCAGCCTGTTACACAGGAACAGGAGGAGGCCCCATGCAGCCCCTTCTCCAGCCTGTTACACTGGAACAGGAGGAGACCCCATTCAGCCCCTTCTCCAGCTTGTTACACAGGAACAGGAGGAGGCCCCATTCAGCCCCAGGTACTTAATACGATTAATGTTCCCAGGGAGGCAGTGCTGGGTAGACTAACGGGACTGAAGGTGGACAAGTCCCCGGGTCCGGATGGAATGCATCCCAGGGTACTGAAAGAAATGTCAGAGGTAATAGCGGATGCGTCAGTGGTTATTTATCAAAATTCCTTGGATTCTGGGTAGTGCCGGCGGATTGGAAAACGGCTAATGTTACGCCGCTGTTTAAAAAAGGAAATAGACTAAAGGCGGGTAACTACAGGCCGGTTAGCTTAATGTCTGTAGTTGGGAAAAGGCTGGAATCCATCATTAAAGAAGAAATAGCAGGCCATCTGGGTAAGAATGGTTCGATTAAGCAGACGCAGCATGGATTCATGAGGGGAAAGCCGTGCTTGACGAACTTGTTGGATTTTTATGAAGATGTGACTAGTGCGGTTGACGGAGGGGAACCGGTGGATGCGGTGTTCTTGGATTTCCAAAAGGCGTTTGATAAGGTGCCTCGCAAAAGGTTGCTGCAGAAGATTGGGTCGCACGGAGTTGGAGGTAGGGTGTTAGTGTGGATTGGGGATTGGCTATCCGACAGGAAGCAGAGAGTTGGAATAAATGGGTGCTTTTCTGGTTGGCGGATGGTAACTAGGGGCGTGCCGCAGGGATCGGTACTGGGGCCTCAACTATTTACCATTTATATAGACGATCTGGAGGAGGGGACTGAGTGTAGGGTAACAAAGTTTGCAGACGACACAAAGATAAGTGGAAAAGTGAATCGTGTGGAGGGCGTAGAAGGTCTGCGGAGAGATTTGGACAGGCTGAGTGAGTGGGCGAGGATCTGGCAGATGGAGTATAACGTTGACAAATGCGAGGTTATTCACTTTGGAGGAAATAATAGCAAATTGGATTATTATCTAAATGGAAAAAAATTGCAACATGCTACTGTGCAAAGGGACCTGGGGGTCCTTGTGCACGAGACGCAAAAACCCAGTCTGCAGGTGCAACTGGTGATCAAGAAGGCAAATGGGATGTTGGACTATATCGCAAGGGGGATAGAATATAAAAGCAGGGATGTCTTGCTGCATCTGTACAGGGCATTGGTGAGGCCGCAGCTGGAATACTGTGTGCAGTATTGGTCCCCTTATTTGCGGAAGGATATATTGGCTTTGGAGGGAGTGCAGAGAAGGTTCACCAGGTTGATACCAGAGATGAGGGGTGTTGATTATGAGGAGAGACTCAGCAGATTGGGTTTGTATTCGTTGGAATTTAGAAGGCTGAGGGGGGATCTTATAGAGACCTATAAGATAATGAAGGGGCTGGATAGGGTAGAGGTGGAGAGATTCTTTCCACTCAGAAAGGAATCTAGAACTAGAGGGCACAGCCTCAAAATAAAGGGGGGTCAGTTTAGGACAGAGATGAGGAGGAACTTCTTCTCTCAGAGGGTGGTGAATCTCTGGAATTCTCTGCCCACTGAAGTGGTCGAGGCTACCTCGTTGAATATGTTTAAATCACGGATAGATGGATTCCTGATCGGTAAGGGAATTAAGGGTTATGGGGATCAGGCGGGTAAGTGGAACTGATCCACTTCAGATCAGCCATGATCTTATTGAATAGCGGGGCAGGCTCGAGGGGCTAGATGGCCCACTCCTGCTCCTATTTCTTATGTTCTTATGTAAATCCCTCTCAGGCCCATAGCAATCCCCGCCCCACCCTCTGCACTGCCCAAACCCTCTTCAATCCCCCTCCAAATCCCTCTCAGCACCGTACCCTCCCCCACTGCCCAAACCCTCTTCAATCCCCCTCCAAATCCCTCTCAGCCCCGTACCCCCCCCCCCGCCCAAATCATCTTTAATTCCCCTCAAACAAAAAAAAGAACAAAGAACAAAGAACAGTACAGCACAGGAAACAGGCCCTTCGGCCCTCCAAGCCTGTGCCGCTCCTTGGTCCAACTAGACCAATCGTTTGTATCCCTCCATTCCCAAAATGCTCATGTGACTATCCAGGTAAGTCTTAAACGATGCCAGCGTATCTGCCTCCACCACCCTACTTGACAGCGCATTCCAGGCCCCCACCACCCTCTGTGTAAAAAACATCCCTCGAATATCTGAGTTATACCTCGCTGCTCTCACCTTGAGCCCGTGACCCCTCGTGATCGTCACCTCCGACCTGGGAAAAAGCTTCCCACTGTTCACCCTATCGATACCCATCATAATTTTGTACACCTGTATTAGGTCTCCCCTCATTCTCCGTCTTTCCAGGGAGAAAAACCCCAGTTTACCCAATCTCTCCTCATAGCTAAGACCCTCCATACCAGGCAACATCCTGGTAAACCTTCTCTGCACTCATAGAACATAGAACAGTACAGCACAGAACAGGCCCTTCAGCCCACGATGTTGTGCCGAGCTTTATCTGAAACCAAGATCAAGCTATCCCACTCCCTATCATCCTGGTGTGCTCCATGTGCCTATCCAATAACCGCTTAAATGTTCCCAAAGTGTCTGACTATCACTATCACTGCAGGCAGTCCATTCCACACCCCAACCACTCTCTGCGTAAACAACCTACCTCTGATATCCTTCCTATATCTCCCACCATGAACCCTATAGTTATGCCCCCTTGTAATAGCTCCATCCACACGAGGAAATAGTCTTTGAACGTTCACTCTATCTATCCCCTTCATCATTTTATAAACCTCTATTAAGTCTCCCCTCAGCCTCCTCCGCTCCAGAGAGAACAGCCCTAGCTCCCTCAACCTTTCCTCATAAGACCTACCCTCCAAACCAGGCAGCATCCTGGTAAATCTCCTCTGCACTCTTTCCAGCGCTTCCACATCCTTCTTATAGTGAGGTGACCAGAACTGCACACAATATTCCAAATGTGGTCTCACCAAGGTCCTGTACAGTTGCAGCATAACCCCACGGCTCTTAAACTCCAACCCCCTGTTAATAAAAGCTGTGATGTGGAGATGCCGGCGTTGGACTGGGGTAAACACAGTAAGAAGTTTAACAACACCAGGTGAAAGTTCAACAGGATTATTTCGTAGCAAAAGCCACACAAACTTTCAGAGCTCCAAGCCCCTTCTTCAGGTGAGTGGGAATTCTGTTCACAAATAGGGCATATAAAGACACAGACTCAATTTACATGAATAATGGTTGGAATGCGAATACTTACTGCTAATCAAGTCTTTTAGAAACAAAACAACGTGAGTGGAGAGAGCATCAAGACAGGCTAAAAAGATGTGTGTTGTCTCCAGACAAGACAGCCAGTGAAACTCGGCAGGTCCAGGCAACTGTGGGGGTTACAGCTAGTGTGACATGAACCCAATATCCCGGTTGAGGCCGTCCTCGTGTGTGCGGAACTTGGCTATCAGTTTCTGCTCAGCGACTCTGCGCCATCGTGTGTCGGGAAGGCCGCCTTGGAGAACGCTTACCCGAATATCAGAGGCCGAATGCCCGTGACTGCTGAAGTGCTCCCCAACAGGAAGAGAACAGTCTTGCCTGGTGATTGTCGAGCGGTGTTCATTCATCCGTTGTCGCAGCGTCTGCATAGTTTCCCCAATGTACCATGCCTCGGGACATCATTTCTTGCAGCGTATCAGGTAGACAACGTTGGCCGAGTTGCAAGAGTATGTACTGTGTACCTGGTGGATGGTGTTCTCACGTGAGATGATGGCATCTGTGTCGATGATCCGGCACGTCTTGCAGAGGTTGCTGTGGCAGGGTTGTGTGGTGTCATGGTCACTGTTCTCCTGAAGGCTGGGTAGTTTGCTGCGGACAATGGTCTGTTTGTGGTTGTGCGGTTGTTTGAAGGCAAGAAGTGGGGGTGTGGGGATGGCCTTGGTGAGATGTTCGTCTTCATCAATGACATGTTGAAGGCTCCGGAGGAGATGCCGTAGCTTCTCCGCTCCGCGGAAGTACTGGACAACGAAGGGTACTCTGTCCACTGTGTCCCGTGTTTGTCTTCTGAGCAGGTTGGTGCGGTTTTTCGCTGTGGCGCGTTGGAACTGTTGATCGATGAGTCGAGCGCCATATCCTGTTCTTATGAGGGCATCTTTCAGCGTCTGGAGGTGTCTGTTGCGATCCTCCTCATCCGAGCAGATCCTGTTTATTCGGAGGGCTTGTCCGTAGGGGATGGCTTCTTTAACGTGTTTAGGGTGGAAGCTGGAGAAGTGGAGCATCGTGAGGTTATCCGTGGGCTTGCGCTACAGTGAGGTGCTGAGGTGACCGTCCTTAATGGAGATGCGTGTGTCCAAGAATGCAACCGATTCCGGAGAGTAGTCTATGGTGAGTCTGATGGTGGGATGGAACTTGTTGATGTCATCATAGAGTTGTTTCAGTGATTGTTCACCATGAGTCCAAAGGAAGAAAATATCATCGATGTATCTAGTGTATAGCATCGGTTGAAGGTCCCGTGCGGTGAAGAAGTCTTGTTCGAACCTGTGCATGAAGATGTTGGCATATTGAGGTGCGAATTTGGTCCCCATGGCTGTTCCGTGTGTCTGGATGAGTACCGCTGTAACATTTTCCCCGACCAACAATGCCACCCCCCCACCTTTTATCCCTCAGTCTCTATCCCGCCTGAAACATTGGAACCCTGGAACATTGAGCTGCCAGTCCTGCCCCTCCTGTAGCCAAGTTTCACTCATGGCTATAATGTCATATTTCCATGTGTCTATCCACGCCTTCAGCTCATCTGCCTTCCCCACAATACTCCTGGCATTGAAATAGACACACCTCAAAAAATTATTTCCACCACACTCTACCCTTCCATTTGTGATTTTGCTTGAACTAACCTGTCTTTTTACCCCTGCTCCACTATCTGCTCTGGCACTCTGGTTCCCACCCCCCTGCAAATCTAGTTTAAACGCTCCCCAATAACACTAGCAAATCTCCCTGCAAGTATATTGGTCCCCTTGTAGTTTGGGTGTAACTCGTCTCTCTTGTACAGGTCCCACCTGCCCCAGAAGAGGTCCCAATGATCCAAGAATTGGAAACCCTGCCCCCTGCACCAGTTCCTCAGCCACGTGTTCATCCGCCCAAGCATCGTACTCCTGCCCTCACTGGCATGTGGCTCAGGTAGCAATCCTGAGATGACTACCCTCGGGGTCCTGCTTTTTAACTTCCTTCCAAGCTCTTTGTACTCACTCTTTAGGACCTCCTCACTCTTCCTTCTCACGTCATTGGTACCGATGTGGACCACGACATCTGGCTGATCACCTTCCCACTTTAGAACGCTGTGCACGCGATCGGAGACATCGCTGACCCTGGCACCCGGGAGGTAACAAACCATGCGGGAGTCTCTGTCCCGACCACAGAACCTCCTGTCCGTACCTCTGACCATCGAGTCCCCTATCACTACTGCTCTCCTCTTCTTCATCCCACCCTTTTGCGCTGTAGAACCAGACTCAGTATCAGAGTTCCGGCTGTCGCAGCTTGTCCCAGGTAAAGCATCTCCCACAACAGTATCCAATTCAGTATACCTGTTGTGGAGGGGTATGGCCACAGGGGAACCCTGCTCTGTCTGTCCTTTCACACTGCCATTTCCTCTCCTTACAGTAACCCAATTTCCTGTGCTCTGCTGCTTAGGTGTAACTACCTCCCTAAAGCTACTGTCTATAAACTCCTCATTCTCCCGAATTAGATGGAGGTAATCAAACTCCTTCTCCAGTTCCCTAACACGCTTTGCCAGCAGCTGTAGCTGGATCCATCCTTTGCAGGTGTTGTTGTCAGGGACACCGGAGGTCTCCCTGATCTCCCACATCCTGCAGGAGGAGCATTCCAACATCTTGCCTGGCATTTTTTTGAAATTCTGACGAAAAACAGGAATAAACTTTCTGAAAAAGAAAAAAACCTCCTCTCGATTTTGCCTGTTCTGGCCGAAGCCCGTTTTGAGCCAAAGCCCTTCAGCTCTCACTCTGCCCCCTGCTCAGTCCGCTGCCCGCTAACAACGCTGCCCGCTCAAAAGTGCGCCCTACTTTTAAACCCTCCAAAACCTTCCCAGGCTGCTGCTGGGCCTACTTCCTGTTTGGAAAAAACCCTCTGAATTTTTTCACAAAGTTAACAGAAAAATAAATAAATATAATGCACAAAACAAGCTCCCTTAACCTCAGCCTGCTCCTGTGGAACAATGAGCTCCCTCAGACTGTCACTCAGTAACCCCTCTCTCACCCCACCACCCTGTGTTATTGACTGTATCTGTACTGATGTTTATCCAGCTCCCTCACACTGTCACTCAGTAACCCCCTCTCCCCCCAGCACCCTGTGTTACTGACTGTAGCTGTACTGATGTTAATCCAGCTCCCTCACACTGTCACTCAGTAACCCCTCTCCCCCCACCACCCTGTGTTACTGACTGTATCTGTACTGATGTTAATCCAGCTCCCTCACACTGTCACTCAGTAACCCCTCTCCCCCAGCACCCTGTGTTACTGACTGTAGCTGTACTGATGTTAATCCAGCTCCCTCACACTGTCACTCAGTAACCTCTCTCCCCCAGCACCCTGTGTTACTAACTGTGTCTGTACTGATGTTAATCCAGCTCCCTCACACTGTCACTCAGTAACCCCTCTCCCCCAGCACCCTGTGTTACTGACTGTATCTGTACTGATGTTAATCCAGCTCCCTCACACTGTCACTCAGTAACCCCTCTCCCCCCAGCACCCTGTGTTACTGACTGTATCTGTACTGATGTTAATCCAGCTCCCTCACACTGTCACTCAGTAACCCCTCTCCCCCCAGCACCCTGTGTTACTGACTGTATCTGTACTGATGTTAATCCAGCTCCCTCACACTGTCACTCAGTAACCCCTCTCCCCCCAGCACCCTGTGTTACTGACTGTAGCTGTACTGATGTTAATCCAGCTCCCTCACACTGTCACTCAGTAACCTCTCTCCCCCAGCACCCTGTGTTACTGACTGTATCTCTACTAATAGTTTAACGGCTGCGGAAAGGCACTTCGAGGGGGATCTGCACACTGAGGTAATATGGGCTGAGGTTAGAAATGGGAAAGGAGCGGTCACATTGTTAGGAGTTTACTATAGGCCCCCAAATAGTAATAGAGATGTGGAGAAAGAAATTGCTAAGCAGATTATGGATATGTGTAGGGGTCACAGGGTAGTTGTCATGGGGGACTTTAACTTTCCAAATATTGATTGGAACCTTTGTAGGTCAAATAGTTTGGATGGGGCAGTTTTTGTGCAGTGTGTGCAGGAGGGTTTCCTGACACAATATGTGGATAGGCTGACAAGAGGTGAGGCCACATTGGATTTGGTACTGGGAAATGAACCGGGCCAAGTGTTAGATTTGGTTGTGGGAGAGCACTTTGGAGATAGTGACCACAATTCGGTGTCTTTTGTTATTGCAATGGAGAGGGATAGGGCCGTACGGCAGGGCAAGGTTTACAATTGGGGGAGAGGTAATTATGATGCGATTAGGGAATAATTAGGAGGCATAAGTTGGGAACAGAAACTGTCAGGGAAAGGAACTAATGAAAAGTGGAACTTTTTCAAGGAACAAATACTGGATGTCCTTGATAGGTATGTCCCTGTCAGGCAGGGAGGAAATGGCCGAGTGAGGGAACCATGGTTCACAAAAGAGGTGGAATGTCTTGTGAAAAGGAAGAGGGAAGCTTATGTAGGGATGAGGAAACAAGGTTCAGATGGCTCGATTGAGGGTTACAAGTTAGCAAGGAATGAGCTGAAAAAGGGGCTTTGGAGAGCTAGGAGGGGACACGAGAAGTCCTTGGCGGGTCGGATCAAGGAAAACCCCAAGGCTTTTTACTCTTATGTGAGGAATAAAAGAATGACCCGGGTGAGGTTAGGGCCGGTCAAGGACAGTAGTGGGAACTTGTGTATGGAGTCAGTAGAGATAGGCGAGGTGATGAATGAATACTTTTCTTCAGTGTTCACCAAGGAGAGGGGCCATGTTTTTGAGGAAGAGAAGTTGGTACAGGCTAATAGGCTGGAGGCAATAGATGTTCGGTGGGAGGATGTATTGGCAGTTTTGAATAAACTGAAGGTCGATAAGTCCCCTGGGCCTGATGAAATGTATCCTAGGATTCCTTCGGAGGCAAGGGATGAGATTGCAGAGCCTTTGGCTTTGATCTTTGGGTCCTCGCTGTCCACGGGGATGGTGCCAGAGGACTGGAGAATGGCGAATGTTGTTCCTCTGTTTAAGAAAGGGAATAGAAATGACCCTGGTAATTATAGACCGGTTAGTCTTACTTCGGTGGTTGGTAAATTGATGGAAAAGGTCCTTAGAGATGGGATTTACGACCATTTAGAAAGATGCGGACTAATCCGGGAGAGTCAGCACGGATTCGTGAAGGGCAAGTCGTGCCTCACAAATTTGATAGAATTTTTTGAGGAGGTAACTAAGTGTGTTGATGAAGGTAGGGCAGTTGATGTCATATACATGGATTTTAGTGAGGCATTTGATAAGGTCCCCCATGGTCGGCTTATGATGAAAGTGAGGAGGTGTGGGATAGAGGGAAAGTTGGCCGATTGGATAGGTAACTGGCTGTCTGATCGAAGACAGAGGGTGTTGGTGGATGGAAAATTTTCGGATTGGAGGCAGGTTGCTAGCGGAGTGCCGCAGGGATCAGTGCTTGGTCCTCTGCTCTTTGTGATTTTTATTAATGACCTAGAGGAGGGGGCTGAAGGGTGGATCAGTAAATTTGCTGATGACACCAAGATTGGTGGAGTAGTGGATGAGGTGGAGGGCTGTTGTAGGCTGCAAAGAGACATAGATAGGATGCAAAGCTGGGCCGAAAAATGGCAAATGGAGTTTAACCCTGATAAATGTGAGGTGATTCATTTTGGTAGGACTAATTTAAATGTGGATTACAGGGTCAAAGGTAGGGTTCTGAAGACTGTGGAGGAACAGAGAGATCTTGGGGTTCATATCCACAGATCTCTAAAGGTTGCCACTCAAGTGGATAGAGCTGTGAAGAAGGCCTGTAGTGTGTTAGCTTTTATTAACAGGGGGTTGGAGTTTAAGAGCCGTGGGGTTATGCTGCAACTGTACAGGACCTTGGTGAGACCACATTTGGAATATTGTGTGCAGTTCTGGTCACCTCACTATAAGAAGGATGTGGAAGTGCTGGAAAGAGTGCAGAGGAGATTTACCAGGATGCTGCCTGGTTTGGAGGGTAGGTCTTATGAGGAATGGTTGAGGGAGCTAGGGTTGTTCTCTCTGGAGCGGAGGAGGCTGAGGGGAGACTTAATAGAGGTTTATAAAATGATGAAGGGGATAGATAGAGTGAACGTTCAAAGACTATTACCTCGGGTGGATGGAGCTATTACAAGGGGGCATAACTATAGGGTTCGTGGTGTGAGATACAGGAAGGATATTAGAGGTAGGTTCTTTATGCAGAGAGTGTTTGAGATGTGGAATGGACTGCCTGCAGTGATAGTGGAGTCAGACACTTTAGGAATATTTAAGCGGTTATTGGATAGGCACATGGAGCAGACCAGGATGATAGGGAGTGGGATAGCTTGATCTTGGTTTCAGATAAAGTTCGGCACAACGTTGTGGGCCGAAGGGCCTGTTCTGTGCTGTACTGTTCTATGTTCTATGTTCTAATGTTAATCCAGCTCCGTCATACTGTCACTCAGTAACCCCTCTCCCCCCAGCACCCTGTGTTACTGACTGTATCTGTACTGATGTTAATCCAGCTCCCTCACACTGTCACTCAGTAACCCCTCTCCCCCAGCACCCTGTGTTACTGACTGTATCTGTACTGATGTTAATCCAGCTCCCTCACACTGTCACTCAGTAACCCCTCTCCCCCCAGCACCCTGTGTTACTGACTGTATCTGTACTGATGTTAATCCAGTTCCCTCACACTGTCACTGAGTAACCCCTCTCCCCCAGCACCCTGTGTTACTGACTGTATCTGTACTGATGTTAATCCAGCTCCCTCACACTGTCACTGAGTAACCCCTCTCCCCCAGCACCCTGTGTTACTGACTGTATCTGTACTGATGTTAATCCAGCTCCCTCACACTGTCACTCAGTAACCCCTCTCCCCCCAGCAACCTGTGTTACTGACTGTATCTGTACTGATGTTAATCCAGCTCCCTCACACTGCCACTCAGTACCCCTCTCCCCCCAGCAACCTGTGTTACTGACTGTATCTGTACTGATGTTAATCCAGCTCCCTCACACTGCCACTCAGTACCCCTCTCCCCCAGCACCCTGTGTTACTGACTGTATCTGTACTGATGTTAATCCAGCTCCCTCACACTGTCACTCAGTCACCCCTCTCCCCCCAGCAACCTGTGTTACTGACTGTGTCTGTACTGATGTTAATCCAGCTCCCTCACACTGCCACTCAGTAACCCCTCTCCCCCAGCACCCTGTGTTACTGACTGTATCTGTACTGATGTTAATCCAGCTCCCTCACACTATCATTCAGAAACCCCTCTCCCCCAGCATTATAAGAAAGATGTGGAAGCGTTGGAAAGGGTGCAGAGGAGATTTACTAGGATGTTGCCTGGTTTGGTGGGAAGGTCTTATCAGGAAAGGCTGAGGGACTTGAGGCTGTTTTCGTCAGAGAGAAGAAGGTTAAGAGGTGACTTAATAGAGGCATACAAGATGATCAGAGGATTAGATAGGGTGGATAGTGAGAGCCTTTTTCCTTGGATGGTGATGGCTAACACGAGGGGACATAGCTTTAAATTGAGGGGTGAGAGATATAGGACAGATGTTAGAGGTAGGTTCTTTACTCAGAGAGTAGTAAGGGCGTGGAATGCCCTGCCTGCAGCAGTAGTGGACTCGTCAACATTAAGGGCATTCAAATGGTTATTGGATAAACATATGGATGATATTGGAATCGTGTAGGTTAGAGAGGCTTTTGATTGGTTTCACTGGTCGGCGCAACATTGAGGGCCGAAGGGCCTGTACTGCGCTGTAATGTTCTATGTTCTATGTTCATCCCCTTCTCCAGGCTGTTACACAGGAACAGGAGGAGGCCCCATTCAGCCCCTTCTCCAGCCTGTTACACAGGAACAGGAGGAGGCCCCATTCAGCCCCTTCTCCAGCCTGTTACACAGGAACAGGAGGAGGCCATTCAGCCCCTTCTCCAGCCTGTTACACAGGAACAGGAGGAGGCCCCATTCAGCCCCTTCTCCAGCCTGTCCAGCATTTCTGAATGGAGGGCTGTGACAAGTGGTGTTCCTCAGGGATCGGTGCTGGGACCTTTGCTGTTTGTAATATATTATAATTCATTTCGATGAAAATGTAACTGGATTGATTCGGAAGTTTGCGGACCACACAAAGGTTGGTGGATTTGCGGATAGCGATGAGCACCATCGGAGGTTACAGCAGGATATAGATCAGTTGGAGACTTGGGCGGAGAGATGGCAGATGGAGTTTAATCCGGACAAATGTGAGGTAATGCATTTTGGAAGGTCTAATACAGATAGGAAATATACAGTAAATGGCAGAACCCTTAAGAGTATTGATAGGCAGAGGGATCAAGGTGTACAGGTACACAGGTCACTGAAAGTGGCAACGCAGGTGGAGAAGGTAGTCAAGAAGGCATACGGCACGCTTGCCTTCATCGGCCAGGGTATTGAGTTTAAAAATTGGCAAGTCGTGTTGCAGCTTTATAGAACCTGAGTTATACCGCACTTGGAATATAGTGTTCAATTCTGGTCGCCACACTGCCGGAAGGATGTGGAGGCTTTGGAGAGGGTACAGTAAAGATTTACCAGGATGTTGCCTGGTATGGAGGGCATTAGCTATGAGGAGAGGTTGGAGAAACTCGGTTTGTTCTCACTGGAGTGATGGAGGTTGAGGGGAGAGCTGATAGAAGTCTGCAAGATTATGAGAGGCATGGACAGAGTGGATAGTCAGAAGCTTTTTCCCAGGGAGGAAGAGTCCATTACGAGAGGTACAGGTTTAAGGTGCGAGGGACAAGGTTTAAAGGAGATGTATGAGGCAGATGTTTTACACAGAGGGTGGTGGGTGCCTGGAACTCGCTGCAGGGGGAGGGAGTGGAAGCGGATATGATCGTGACTTTTAAGGGGCGTCTTAACAAATACATGAATAGGATGGGAATAGAGGGATCTGGTCCCCGGAAGGGTAGGGGGTTTTAGTTCAGTCGGGCAGCATGGTCGGTGCAGGCTTGGAGGGCCGAAGGGCCTGTTCCTGTGCTGTAATTTTCTTTGTTCTTTGTTACAAGGAACAGGAGGAGGCCATTCAGCCCCTTCCCCAGCTTGTTACACAGGGAACAGGAGGAGGCCCCATTCAGCACCTTCTCCAGCCTGTTACACAGGAACAGGAGGAGGCCCCATTCAGCACCTTCTCCAGCCTGTTACACAGGGAACAGGAGGAGGCCCCATTCAGCCTCTTCCCCAGCTTGTTACACAGGGAACAGGAGGAGGCCCCATTCAGCCCCTTCTCCAGACTGTTCCACAGGAACAGGAGGAGGCCCCATTCAGCCCCTTTTCCAGCCTGTTACACAGGGAACAGGAGGAGGCCCCATTCAGCCCCTTCTCCAGACTGTTCCACAGGAACAGGAGGAGGCCCCATTCAGCCCCTTTTCCAGCCTGTTATACAGGGAACAGGAGGATGCCATTCAGCCCCTTGTCCAGTCTGTTACACAGGAACAGGAGGAGGCCCCATTCAGCCCCTTCTCCAGGCTGTTACACAGGAAGAGGAGGAGGCCATTCAGCCCCTTCTCCAGCCTGTTACACAGGAACAGGAGGAGGCCCCATTCAGCCCCTACACCAGCCTGTTACACAGGAACAGGAGGAGGCCCCATTCAGCCCCTTCCCCAGCCTGTTACACAGGAACAGGAGGAGGCCCCATTCAGCCCCTTCTCCAGTCTGTTACACAGGAACAGGAGGAGGTCCCATTCAGCCCCTTCTCCAGCCTGTTACACAGGAACAGGAGGAGGCCCCATTCAGTCCCTTCTCCAGCCTGTTACACAGGAAAAGGAGGAGGCCATTCAGCCCCTTCTCCAGCCTGTTACACTGGAACAGGAGGAGGCCATTCAGCCCCTTCTCCAGCCGGTTACACAGGAACAGGAGGAGGTCCCATTCAGCCCCTTCTCCAGCCTGTTACACAGGAACAGGAGAAGGCCCCATTCAGCCCCTTCTCCAGCCTGTTACACAGGAACAGGAGGAGGTCCCATTCAGCCCCTTCTCCAGACTGTTACACAGGAACAGGAGGAGGCCCCATTCAGCCCCTTCTCCAGCCTGTTACACAGGAACAGGTGGAAGTCCCATTCAGCCCCTTCTCCAGCCTGTTCCACAGGAACAGGAGGAGGCCCCATTCAGCCCCTTCTCCAGCCTGTTACACAGGAACAGGAGGATGCCCCATTCAGCCCCTTCTCCAGGCTGTTACACAGGAACAGGAGGAGGCCATTCAGCCCCTTCTCCAGCCTGTTACACAGGAACAGGAGGAGGCCCCATTCAGCCCCTACACCAGCCTGTTACACAGGAACAGGAGGAGGCCCCATTCAGCCCCTACACCAGCCTGTTACACAGGAACAGGAGGAGGCCCCATTCAGCCCCTTCTCCAGTCTGTTACACAGGAACAGGAGGAGGCCCCATTCAGTCCCTCCTCCAGCCTGTTACACAGGAAAAGGAGGAGGCCATTCAGCCCCTTCTCCAGCCTGTTACACTGGAACAGGAGGAGGCCATTCAGCCCCTTCTCCAGCCGGTTACACAGGAACAGGAGGAGGTCCCATTCAGCCCCTTCTCCAGCCTGTTACACAGGAACAGGAGGAGGACCCATTCAGCCCCTTCTCCAGCCTGTTACACAGGAACAGGAGGAGGCCCCATTCAGCCCCTTCTCCAGCCTGTTACACAGGAACAGGAGAAGGCCCCATTCAGCCCCTTCTCCAGCCTGTTACACAGGAACAGGAGAAGGCCCCATTCACCCCTTCTCCAGCCTGTTACACAGGAAAAGGAGGAGGCCATTCAGCCCCTTCTCCAGCCTGTTACACTGGAACAGGAGGAGGCCATTCAGCCCCTTCTCCAGCCGGTTACACAGGAACAGGAGGAGGTCCCATTCAGCCCCTTCTCCAGCCTGTTACACAGGAACAGGAGGAGGACCCATTCAGCCCCTTCTCCAGCCTGTTACATAGGGAACAGGAGGAGGTCCCATTCAGCCCCTTCTCCAGCCTGTTACACAGGAACAGGAGAAGGCCCCATTCAGCCCCTTCTCCAGCCTGTTACACAGGAACAGGAGGAGGCCCCATTCAGCCCCTTCTCCAGACTGTTACACAGGAACAGGAGGAGGCCCCATTCAGCCCATTCTCCAGCCTGTTACACAGGAACAGGAGGAGGCCATTCAGCCCCTTCTCCAGTCTGTTACACAGGGAACAGGAGGAGGCCCCATTCAGCCCCTTCTCCAGCCTGTTACACAGGAACAGGAGGAGGCCCCATTCAGCCCCTTCTCCAGCCTGTTACACTGGGAACAGGAGGAGGCCATTCAGCCCCTTCTCCAGCCTGTTACACAGGAACAGGAGGAGGCCCCATTCAGCCCCTTCTCCAGCCTGTTACACAGGGAACAGGAGGAGGCCCCATTCAGCCCCTTCTCCAGCCTGTTACACAGGAACAGGAGGAGGCCCCATTCAGCCCCTTCTCCAGCCTGTTACACAGGGAACAGGAGGAGGCCCCATTCAGCCCCTTCTCCAGCCTGTTACACAGGAACAGGAGGAGGCCCCATTCAGCCCCTTCTCCAGCCTGTTACACAGGAACAGGAGGAGGCCCCATTCAGCCCCTTCTCCAGCCTGTTACACAGGAACAGGAGGAGGCCCCATTCAGCCCCTTCTCCAGCCTGTTACACAGGAACAGGAGGAGGCCCCATTCAGCCCCTTCTCCAGCCTGTTAGACAGGAACAGGAGGCGGCCCCATTGAGCCCCTTCTCCAGTCTGTTACACAGGGAACAGGAGGAGGCCATTCCGCCCCTTCTCCAGCCTGTTACACAGGAACAGGAGGAGGCCCCATTCAGCCCCTTCTCCAGCCTGTTATACAGGTAACAGGAGGAGGCCACTCAGCCCCTTATCCAGCCTGTTACACAGGAACAGGAGGAGGCCACTCAGCCCCTTCTCCAGCCTGTTACACAGGAACAGGAGGAGGCCACATTCAGCCCCTTCTCCAGCCTGTTACACAGGAACAGGAGGAGGCCCCATTCTTCTCCGGCCTGTGACACAGGAACAGGAGGAGGCCCCATTTTTCTCCAGCCTGTTACACAGGAACAGGAGGAGGCCATTCAGCCCCTTCTCCAGCCTGTTACACAGGAACAGGAGGAGGCCCCATTCTTCTCCGGCCTGTTACACAGGAACAGGAGGAGGCCATTCAGCCCCTTCTCCAGCCTGTTACACAGGAACAGGTGGAGGCCATTCAGCCCCTTCTCCAGCCTGTTACACAGGAACAGGAGGAGGCCATTCAGCCCCTTCTCCAGCCTGTTACACAGGAACAGGAGGAGGCTATTCAGCCCCTTCTCCAGCCTGTCACAGGAACAGGAGGAGGCCCCATTCAGCCCCTACACCAGCCTGTTACACAGGAACAGGAGGAGGCCATTCAGCCCCTTCTCCAGCCTGTTACACAGGAACAGGAGGAGGCCATTCAGCCCCTTCTCCAGCCTGTTACACAGGAACAGGAGGAGGCCATTCAGCCCCTTCTCCAGCCTGTTACACAGGAACAGGTGGAGGCCATTCAGCCCCTTCTCCAGCCTGTTACACAGGAACAGGAGGAGGCCATTCAGCCCCTTCTCCAGCCTGTTACACAGGAACAGGAGGAGGCCATTCAGCCCCTTCTCCAGCCTGTTACACAGGAACAGGAGGAGGCCCCATTCAGCCCCTACACCAGCCTGTTACACAGGAACAGGAGGAGGCCCCATTCAGCCCCTACACCAGCCTGTTACACAGGAACAGGAGGAGGCCCCATTCAGCCCCTTCTCCAGTCTGTTACACAAGAACAGGAGGAGGCCCCATTCAGTCCCTCCTCCAGCCTGTTACACAGGAAAAGGAGGAGGCCATTCAGCCCCTTCTCCAGCCTGTTACACTGGAACAGGAGGAGGCCATTCAGCCCCTTCTCCAGCCGGTTACACAGGAACAGGAGGAGGTCCCATTCAGCCCCTTCTCCAGCCTGTTACACAGGAACAGGAGGAGGACCCATTCAGCCCCTTCTCCAGCCTGTTACACAGGAACAGGAGGAGGCCCCATTCACCCCTTCTCCAGCCTGTTACACAGGAAAAGGAGGAGGCCATTCAGCCCCTTCTCCAGCCTGTTACACTGGAACAGGAGGAGGCCATTCAGCCCCTTCTCCAGCCGGTTACACAGGAACAGGAGGAGGTCCCATTCAGCCCCTTCTCCAGCCTGTTACACAGGAACAGGAGGAGGACCCATTCAGCCCCTTCTCCAGCCTGTTACATAGGGAACAGGAGGAGGTCCCATTCAGCCCCTTCTCCAGCCTGTTACACAGGAACAGGAGAAGGCCCCATTCAGCCCCTTCTCCAGCCTGTTAAACAGGAACAGGAGGAGGCCCCATTCAGCCCCTTCTCCAGACTGTTACACAGGAACAGGAGGAGGCCCCATTCAGCCCATTCTCCAGCCTGTTACACAGGAACAGGTGGAGGTCCCATTCAGCCCCTTCTCCAGCCTGTTCCACAGGAACAGGAGGAGGCCCCATTCAGCCCCTTCTCCAGCCTGTTACACAGGAACAGGAGGAGGCCCCATTCAGCCCCTTCTCCAGCCTGTTACACAGGAACAGGAGGACGCCCCATTCAGCCCCTTCTCCAGTCTGTTACACAGGCACAGGAGGAGGCCCCATTCAGCCCCATCTCCAGCCTGTTACACAGGAACAGGAGGAGGCCCCATTCAGCCCCTTCTCCAGCCTTTTACACAGGAACAGGAGGAGGCCCCATTCAGCCCCTTCTCCAGCCTGTTACACAGGAACAGGAGGAGGCCCCATTCAGCCCCTTCTCCAGCCTGTTACACAGGAACAGGAGGAGGCCCCATTCAGCCCCTTCTCCAGCCTGTTACACAGGAACAGGAGGAGGCCCCATTCAGCCCCTTCTCCAGCCTGTTACACAGGAACAGGAGGAGGCCCCATTCAGCCCCTTCTCCAGCCTGTTAGACAGGAACAGGAGGCGGCCTCATTGAGCCCCTTCTCCAGTCTGTTACACAGGGAACAGGAGGAGGCCATTCCGCCCCTTCTCCAGCCTGTTACACAGGAACAGGAGGAGGCCCCATTCAGCCCCTTCTCCAGCCTGTTATACAGGTAACAGGAGGAGGCCACTCAGCCCCTTATCCAGCCTGTTCCACAGGAACAGGAGGAGGCCATTCAGCCCCTTCTCCAGCCTGTTACACAGGAACAGGAGGAGGCCACATTCAGCCCCTTCTCCAGCCTGTTACACAGGAACAGGAGGAGGCCCCATTCTTCTCCGGCCTGTTACACAGGAACAGGAGGAGGCCCCATTTTTCTCCAGCCTGTTACACAGGAACAGGAGGAGGCCATTCAGCCCCTTCTCCAGCCTGTTACACAGGAACAGGAGGAGGCCCCATTCTTCTCCGGCCTGTTACACAGGAACAGGAGGAGGCCATTCAGCCCCTTCTCCAGCCTGTTACACAGGAACAGGTGGAGGCCATTCAGCCCCTTCTCCAGCCTGTTACACAGGAACAGGAGGAGGCCATTCAGCCCCTTCTCCAGCCTGTTACACAGGAACAGGAGGAGGCCCCATTCAGCCACTTCTCCAGCCTGTCACAGGAACAGGAGGAGGCCATTCAGCCCCTTTTCCAGCCTGTTACACAGGAACAGGAGGAGGCCCCATTCAGCCCCTTCTCCAGCCTGTTACACAGGGAACAGGAGGAGGCCATTCAGTCCCTTCTCCAGCCTGTTACACAGGAACAGGAGGAGGCCCCATTCAGCCCCTTCTCCAGCCTGTTACACAGGAACAGGAGGAGGCCCCATTCAGTCCCTTCTCCAGCCCGTTACACAGGAACAGGAGGAGGCCCCATGCAGCCCCTTCTCCAGCCTCTTACACAGGAACAGGAGGAGGACATTTAGCCCCTTCTCCTGCCTGTTACACAGGAACAGGAAGAGGCCATTCAGCCCCTCCTTCAGCCTATTACACAGGAACAGGAGGAGGCCCCTTTCAGCCCCTTCTCCAGACAGTTACACAGTAACAGGAGGAGGCCCCATTCAGCCTCTTCTCCAGCCTGTTACACAGGAACAGGAGGCGGCCATTCAGCCCCTTCTCCAGCCTGTTACAGAGGAACAGTAGGAGGCCCCATTCAGCCCCTTCCCCAGCCTGTTACATATTGAACAGGAGGAGGCCCCATTCAGCCCCTTCTCCAGCCTGTTACACAGGAACAGGAGGAGGCCCCATTCAGCCCCTTCTCCAGACTGTTACACAGGAACAGGAGGAGGCCCCATTCAGCCCCTTCTCCAGCCTGTTACACAGGAACAGGTGGAGGTCCCATTCAGCCCCTTCTCCAGCCTGTTACACAGGAACAGGAGGAGGCCCCATTCAGCCCCTTCTCCAGCCTGTTACACAAGTACAGGAGGAGGCCCCATTCAGCCCCTTCTCCAGCCTGTTACACAGGAAGAGGAGGAGGTCCCATTCAGCCCCTTCTCCAGCCTGTGACACAGGAACAGGAGGAGGCCCCATTCAGCCCCTTCTCCAGCCTTTTACACAGGAACAGGAGGAGGCCCCATTCAGCCCCTTCTCCAGCCTGTTACACAGGAACAGGAGGGGGCCATTCAGCCCCTTCTCCAGCCTGTTACACAGGAACAGGAGGAGGCCCCATTCAGCCCCTTCTCCAGTCTGTTACACAGGAACAGGAGGAGGCCCCATTCAGCCCCTTCTCCAGCCTGTTACAGAGGAACAGGAGGAGGCCCCATTTAGCCTCTGCTCCAGCCAGTTACACAGGGAACAGGAGGAGGCCATTCAGCCCCTTCTCCAGCCTGTTACACAGGAACAGGAGGCGGCCCCATTCAGCCCCTTCTCCTGTCTGTTACACAGGAACAGGAGGGGGCCATTCAGCCCCTTCTCCAGCCTGTTACACAGGAACAGGAGGAGGCCCCATTCAGCCCCTTCTCCAGCCTGTTACACAGGGAACAGGAGGAGGCCCCATTCCGCCCCTTCTCCAGCCTGTTACATGGGAACAGGAGGAGGCCCCTTTCAGCCCCTTCTCCAGCCTGTTATACAGGGAACAGGAGGAGGCCATTCAGCCCCTTCTCCAGCCTGTTACACAGGAACAGGAGGAGGCCATTCAGCCCCTTGCCAAGCCTGTTACACAGGAAGAGGAGGAGGTCCCATTCAGCCCCTTCTCCAGCCTGTTACACAGGAACAGGAGGAGGCCCCATTCAGCCCCTTCTCCAGCCTGTTCCACATGGAACAGGAGGAGGCCCCATTCAGCCCCTTCTCCAGCCTGTTACACAGGAACAGGAGGAGGCCCCCTTCAGCCCCTTCTCCAGCCTGTTATACAGGGAACAGGAGGAGGCCATTCAGCCCCTTTTCCAGCCTGTTACACAGGAACAGGAGGAGGCCCCATTCAGACCCTTCTCCAGCCTGTTACACAGGAACAGGAGGAGGCCATTCAGCCTCTTCTCCAGCCTGTTACACAGGAACAGGAGGAGGCCATTCAGCCCCTTCTCCAGCCTGTCCAGCATTTCTGAATGGAGGGCTGTGACAAGTGGTGTTCCTCAGGGATCAGTGCTGGGACCTTTGCTGTTTGTAATATATTATAAATCATTTCGATGAAAACGTAACTGGATTGATTAGTAAGTTTGCGGACCACACAAAGTTTGGTGGATTTTCGGATAGCGATGAGCACCATCGGAGGTTACAGCAGGATATAGATCAGTTGGAGACTTGGGCGGAGAGATGGCAGATGGAGTTTAATCCGGACAAATGTGAGGTAATGCATTTTGGAAGGTCTAATACAGAAAGTAAATATACAGTAAATGGCAGAACCCTTACGAGTATTGATAGGCAGAGGGATCTAGGTGTACAGGTACACAGGTCACTGAAAGTGGCAACGCAGGTGGAGAAGGTAGTCAAAAAAGCATACGGCACGCTTGCCTTCATCGGCCAGGGTATTGAGTTTAAAAATTGGCAAGTCATGTTGCAGCTTTATAGAACGTTAGTTAGACCGCACTTGGAATATAGTGTTCAATTCTGGTCGCCACACGGCTAGAAGGATGTGGAGGCTTTGGAGAGGGTACAGAAAAGATTTACCAGGATGTTACCTGGTATGGAGGGCATTAGCTATGAGGAGAGGTTGGAGAAAGTCGGTTTGTTCTCACTGGAGTGATGGAGGTTGAGGGGAGACCTGATAGAAGTCTACAAGATTATGAGAGGCATGGACAGAGTGGATAGTCAGAAGCTTTTTCCCAGGGTGGAAGAGTCCATTACTAGAGGCACAGGTTTAAGGTGCGAGGGACAAGGTTTAAAGGAGATGTATGAGGCAGATGTTTTACACAGAGGGTGGTGGGTGCCTGGAACTCGCTGCCGGGGGAGGTAGAGGAAGCGGATATGATCGTGACTTTTAAGGGGCGTCTTGACAAATACATGAATAGGCTGGGAATAGAGGGATCTGGTCCCCGGAAGGGGAGGGGGTTTTAGTTCAGTCGGGCAGCAAGGTCGGTGCATGCTTGGAGGGCCGAAGGGCCTGTTCCTGTGCTGTAATTTTCTTTGTTCTTTGTCACAAGGAACTGGAGGAGGCCATTCAGCCCCTTCCCCAGCTTGTTACACAGGGAACAGGAGGAGGGCCCATTCAGCCCCTTCTCCAGCTTGTTACACAGGAACAGGAGGAGGGCCCATTCAGCCCCTTCTCCAGCCTGTTACACAGGAACAGGAGGAGGCCATTCAGCCCCTTCTCCAGCCTGTTACACAGGAACAGGAGGAGGCCATTCAGCCCCTTCTCCAGCCTGTTACACAGGAACAGGAGGAGGCCATTCAGCCCCTTCTCCAGTCTGTTACACAGGAACAGGAGTACGCCCCATTCAGCCCCTTCTCCAGCCCGTTACACAGGAACAGGAGGAGGCCCCATGCAGCCCCTTCTCCAGCCTCTTACACAGGAACAGGAGGAGGTCATTCAGCCCCTTCTCCAGCCTGTTAGACAGGAACAGGAGGAGGCCATTCAGCCCCTCCATCAGCCTATTACACAGGAACAGGAGGAGGCCCCTTTCAGCCCCTTCTCCAGCCTGTTACACAGGAACAGGAGGAGGCCCCATTCTGCCCCTTCTCCAGCCTGTTACACAGGAACAGGAGGAGGCCATTCAGCCTCTTCTCCAGCCTGTTACACAGGAACAGGAGGAGGCCCCATTCAGCCCCTTCTCCAGCCTGTTACACAGGAACAGGAGGAGGCCCCATTCAGCCCCTTATCCAGCCTGTTACACTGGAATAGGAGAAGCCCCATTCAGCCCCTTCTCCAGCCTGTTACACAGGGAAAAGGGGGAGGCCCCATTCAGCCCCTTCTCCAGCCTGTTACACAGGAACAGGAGGAGGCCATTCAGCCCCTGCTCCAGCCTGTTACACAGGAATAGGAGGAGGCCATTCAGCCCTTTCTCCAGCCTGTTGCACAGGAACAGGAGGAGGCCATTCAGTCCCTTCTCCAGTCTGTTATGCGGGAACAGGAGCAGGCTATTCAGCCCCTTCACCAGCCTGTTACACAGGAACAGGAGGAGGCCATTCAGCCGCTTCTCCAGCCTGTTACACAGGAACAGGAGGAGGCCCCATTCAGCCCCTTCTCCAAACTGTGACACAGGAGCAGGAGAAGGCCCCATTCAGCCCCTTCTCCAGCCTGTTACACAGGAACAGGAGGAGGCCCCATTCAGCCCCTTCTCCAGCCTGTTACACAGGAACAGGAGGAGGCCCCATTCAGCCCCTTCTCCAGCCTGTTACACTGGAACAGGAGGAGCCCCATTCAGCCCCTTCTCCAGCCTGTTACACAGGAACAGGAGGAGGCCCCATTCAGCCCCTTCTCCAGCCTGTTACACAGGAACAGGAGGAGGCCATTCAGCCCCTTCTCCAGCCTGTTACACAGGAACAGGAGGAGGCCCCATTCAGCCCCTTCTCCAGCCTGTTACACAGGAACAGGAGGAGGCCCCATTCAGCCCCTTCTCCAGCCTGTTACACTGGAACAGGAGGAGCCCCATTCAGCCCCTTCTCCAGCCTGTTACACAGGGAACAGGAGGAGGCCCCATTCAGCCCCTTCTCCAGCCTGTTACACAGGAACAGGAGGAGGCCCCATTCAGCCCCTTCTCCAGCCTGTTACACAGGAACAGGTGGAGGCCCCATTCAGCCCCTTCCCCAGTCTGTTACACAGGAACAGGAGGAGGCCCCATTCGGCCCCTTCTCCAGCCTGTTACACAGGAACAGGAGGAGGCCATTCAGCCCCTTCTCCAGCCTGTTACATAGGAACAGGAGGAGGCCCCATTCAGCCCCTTCCCCAGTCTGTTACACAGGAACAGGAGGAGGCCCCATTCGGCCCCTTCTCCAGCCTGTTACACAGGAACAGGAGGAGGCTATTCAGCCCCTTCTCCAGCCTGTTACACAGGAACAGGAGGAGGCCATTCAGCCGCTTCTCCAGCCTGTTACACAGGAACAGGAGGAGGCCCCATTCAGCCCCTTCTCCAGCCTGTTACAGAGGAACAGGAGGAGGCCGCATTCAGCCCCTTCTCCAGCCTGCCACACAGGAACAGGAGGAGGCCATTCAGCCCCTTCTCCAGCCTGTTACACAGGAACAGGAGGAGGCCATTCAGCCGCTTCTCCAGCCTGTTACACAGGAACAGGAGGAGGCCCCATTCAGCCCCTTCTCCAGCCTGTTACAGAGGAACAGGAGGAGGCCGCATTCAGCCCCTTCTCCAGCCTGTTACACAGGAACAGGAGGAGGTCCCATTCAGCCCTTTCTCCAGCCTGTTACACAGGAACAGGAGGAGGCCCCATTCAGCCCCTTCTCCAGCCTGTTACACAGGAACAGGCGGAGGCCATTCAGCCCCTTCTCCAGCCTGTTACACAGGAACAGGTGGAGGCCATTCAGCCCCTTCTCCAGCCTGTTGCAGAGGAACAGGAGGAGGCCCCATGCAGCCCCTTCTCCAGCCTCTAACACAGGAACAGGAGGAGGCCATTCAGCCCCTTCTCCAGCCTGTTACACAGGAACAGGAGGAGGCCATTCAGCCCCTTCTCCAGCCTGTTACACAGGAACAGGTGGAGCCCATTCAGCCCCTTCTCCAGCCTCTTACACAGGAACAGGAGGAGGACATTCAGCCCCTTCTCCAGCCTGTTACACAGGAACAGGAGGAGGCCATTCAGCCGCTTCTCCAGCCTGTTACACAGGAACAGGAGGAGGCCCCATTCTGCCCCTTCTCCAGCCTGTTACACAGGAACAGGAGGAGGCCGCATTCAGCCCCTTCTCCAGCCTGCTACACAGGAACAGGAGGAGGCCCCATTCAGCCCCTTCTCCAAACTGTTACACAGGAGCAGGAGGAGGCCCCATTCAGCCCCTTCTCCAGCCTGTTACACAGGAACAGGAGGAGGCCCCATTCAGCCCCTTCTCCAGCCTGTTACACAGGAACAGGAGGAGGACCCATTCAGCCCCTTATCCAGCCTGTTACACTGGAACAGGAGGAGCCCCATTCAGCCCCTTCTCCAGCCTGTTACACAGGAACAGGAGGACGCCCCATTCAGCCCCTTCTCCAGCCTGTTACACAGGAACAGGAGGAGGCCCCATTCAGCCCCTTCTCCAGCCCGTTACACAGGAACAGGAGGAGGCCCCATGCAGCCCCTTCTCCAGCCTCTTACACAGGAACAGGAGGAGGTCATTCAGCCCCTTCTCCAGCCTGTTAGACAGGAACAGGAGGAGGCCATTCAGCCCATCGATCAGCCTATTACACAGGAACAGGAGGAGGCCCCTTTCAGCCCCTTCTCCAGCCTGTTACACAGGAACAGGAGGAGGCCCCATTCTGCCCCTTCTCCAGCCTGTTACACAGGAACAGGAGGAGGCCATTCAGCCTCTTCTCCAGCCTGTTACACAGGAACAGGCGGAGGCCCCATTCAGCCCCTTCTCCAGCCTGTTACACAGGAACAGGAGGAGGCCCCATTCAGCCCCTTATCCAGCCTGTTACACTGGAATAGGAGGAGCCCCATTCAGCCCCTTCTCCAGCCTGTTTCACAGGGAAAAGGGGGAGGCCCCATTCAGCCCCTTCTCCAGCCTGTTACACAGGAACAGGAGGAGGCCATTCAGCCCCTGCTCCAGCCTGTTACACAGGAACAGGAGGAGGCCATTCAGCCCTTTCTCCAGCCTGTTGCACAGGAACAGGAGGAGGCCATTCAGTCCCTTCTCCAGTCTGTTATACGGGAACAGGAGCAGGCTATTCAGCCCCTTCACCAGCCTGTTACACCGGAACAGGAGGAGGCCATTCAGCCGCTTCTCCAGCCTGTTACACAGGAACAGGAGGAGGCCCCATTCTGCCCCTTCTCCAGCCTGTTACACAGGAACAGGAGGAGGCTCCATTCAGCCCCTTCTCCAAACTGTGACACAGGAGCAGGAGGAGGCCCCATTCAGCCCCTTCTCCAGCCTGTTACACAGGAACAGGAGGAGGCCCCATTCAGCCCCTTCTCCAGCCTGTTACACAGGAACAGGAGGAGGCCCCATTCAGCCCCTTCTCCAGCCTGTTACACAGGAACAGGAGGAGGCCCCATTCAGCCCCTTCTCCAGCCTGTTACACATGAACAGGAGGAGGCCCCATTCAGCCCCTTCTCCAGCCTGTTACACAGGAACAGGAGGAGGCCATTCAGCCCCTTCTCCAGCCTGTTACACAGGAACAGGAGGAGGCCATTCAGCCCCTTCTCCAGCCTGTTACACAGGAACAGGAGGAGGCCCCATTCAGCCCCTTCTCCAGCCTGTTACACAGGAACAGGAGGAGGCCCCATTCAGCCCCTTCTCCAGCCTGTTACACTGGAACAGGAGGAGCCCCATTCAGCCCCTTCTCCAGCCTGTTACACAGGGAACAGGAGGAGGCCCCATTCAGCCCCTTCTCCAGCCTGTTACACAGGAACAGGAGGAGGCCCCATTCAGCCCCTTCTCCAGCCTGTTACACAGGAACAGGTGGACGCCCCATTCAGCCCCTTCCCCAGTCTGTTACACAGGAACAGGAGGAGGCCCCATTCGGCCCCTTCTCCAGCCTGTTACACAGGAACAGGTGGAGGCCATTCAGCCCCTTCTCCAGCCTGTTACACAGGAACAGGAGGAGGCCATTCAGCCCCTTCTCCAGCCTGTTACACAGGAAAAGGAGGAGGCCATTCAGCCCCTTCTCCAGCCTGTTACACAGGAACAGGTGGAGGCCATTCAGCCCCTTCTCCAGCCTGTTACAGAGGAACAGGAGGAGGCCCCATGCAGCCCCTTCTCCAGCCTCTAACACAGGAACAGGAGGAGGCCATTCAGCCCCTTCTCCAGCCTGTTACACAGGAACAGGAGGAGGCCATTCAGCCCCTTCTCCAGCCTGTTACACAGGAACAGGTGGAGCCCATTCAGCCCCTTCTCCAGCCTCTTACACAGGAACAGGAGGAGGACATTCAGCCCCTTCTCCAGCCCGTTACACAGGAACAGGAGGAGGCCATTCAGCCCCTTCTCCAGCCTGTTACACAGGAACAGGAGGAGGCCATTCAGCCCTTTCTCCAGCCTGTTACACAGGAACAGGCGGAGGCCATTCAGCCCCTTCTCCAGCCTGTTACACAGGAACAGGTGGAGGCCATTCAGCCCCTTCTCCAGCCTGTTACAGAGGAACAGGAGGAGGCCATTCAGCCCCTTCTCCAGCCTGTTACACAGGAACAGGTGGAGCCCATTCAGCCCCTTCTCCAGCCTCTTACACAGGAACAGGAGGAGGACATTCAGCCCCTTCTCCAGCCTGTTACACAGGAACAGGAGGAGGCCATTCAGCCCCTTCTCCAGCCTGTTACACAGGAACAGGAGGAGGCCATTCAGCCCTTTCTCCAGCCTTTTACACAGGAACAGGAGGAGGCCATTCAGTCCCTTCTCCAGTCTGTTATACGGGAACAGGAGCAGGCTATTCAGCCCCTTCTCCAGCCTGTTACACAGGAACAGGAGGAGGCCCCATTCAGCCCCTTCTCCAGCCTGTTACACAGGAACAGGAGGAGGCCATTCAGCCGCTTCTCCAGCCTGTTACACAGGAACAGGAGGAGGCCCCATTCAGCCCCTTCTCCTGCCTGTTACAGAGGAACAGGAGGAGGCCGCATTCAGCCCCTTCTCCAGCCTGCTACACAGGAACAGGAGGAGGCCATTCAGCCCCATCTCCAGCCTGTTACACAGGAAAAGGAGGAGGCCATTCAGCCCCTTCTCCAGCCTGTTACACAGGAACAGGCGGAGGCCATTCAGCCCCTTCTCCAGCCTGTTCCACAGGAACAGGTGGAGGCCATTCAGCCCCTTCTCCAGCCTGTTACAGAGGAACAGGAGGAGGCCCCATGCAGCCCCTTCTCCAGCCTCTAACACAGGAACAGGAGGAGGCCATTCAGCCCCTTCTCCAGCCTGTTACACAGGAACAGGAGGAGGCCATTCAGCCCCTTCTCCAGCCTGTTACACAGGAACAGGTGGAGCCCATTCAGCCCCTTCTCCAGCCTCTTACACAGGAACAGGAGGAGGACATTCAGCCCCTTCTCCAGCCTGTTACACAGGAACAGGAGGAGGCCATTCAACCCCTTCTCCAGCCTGTTACACAGGAACAGGAGGAGGCCATTCAGCCCTTTCTCCAGCCTGTTACACAGGAACAGGAGGAGGCCCCATTCAGCCGCTTCTCCAGTCTGTTATACGGGAACAGGAGCAGGCTATTCAGCCCCTTCTCCAGCCTGTTACACAGGAACAGGAGGAGGCCATTCAGTCCCTTCTCCAGTCTGTTACACAGGAACAGGAGGAGGCCATTCAGTCCCTTCTCCAGCCTGTTACACAGGAACAGGAGGAGGCTATTCAGCCCCTTTTCCAGCCTGTTACACAGGAACAGGAGGAGGCCCCATTCAGCCGCTTCTCCAGCCTGTTACACAGGAACAGGAGGAGGCCCCATTCAGCCCCTTCTCCAAACTGTTACACAGGAGCAGGAGGAGGCCCCATTCAGCCCCTTCTCCAGCCTGTTACACAGGAACAGGAGGAGGCCCCATTCAGCCCCTTCTCCAGCCTGTTACACAGGAACAGGAGGAGGACCCATTCAGCCCCTTATCCAGCCTGTTACACAGGAACAGGAGGACGCCCCATTCAGCCCCTTCTCCAGCCTGTTACACAGGAACAGGAGGAGGCCCCATTCAGCCCCTTCTCCAGCCCGTTACACAGGAACGGGAGGAGGCCCCATGCAGCCCCTTCTCCAGCCTCTTACACAGGAACAGGAGGAGGTCATTCAGCCCCTTCTCCAGCCTGTTAGACAGGAACAGGAGGAGGCCATTCAGCCCCTCCATCAGCCTATTACACAGGAACAGGAGGAGGCCCCTTTCAGCCCCTTCTCCAGCCTGTTACACAGGAACAGGAGGAGGCCATTCAGCCTCTTCTCCAGCCTGTTACACAGGAACAGGAGGAGGCCATTCAGCCCCTTCTCCAGCCTGTTACACAGGAACAGGAGGAGGCCATTCAGCCCCTTCTCCAGCCTGTTACACAGGGAAAAGGGGGAGGCCCCATTCAGCCCCTTCTCCAGCCTGTTACACAGGAACAGGAGGAGGCCATTCAGCCCTTTCTCCAGCCTGTTACACAGCAACAGGAGGAGGCCATTCAGCCGCTTCTCCAGCCTGTTACACAGGAACAGGAGGAGGCTCCATTCAGCCCCTTCTCCAAACTGTGACACAGGAGCAGGAGGAGGCCATTCAGCCTCTTCTCCAGCCTGTTACACAGGAACAGGCGGAGGCCCCATTCAGCCCCTTCTCCAGCCTGTTACACAGGAACAGGAGGAGGCCCCATTCAGCCCCTTCTCCAGCCTGTTACACAGGAACAGGAGGAGGCCATTCAGCCTCTTCTCCAGCCTGTTACACAGGAACAGGAGGAGGCCCCATTCAGCCCCTTCTCCAGCCTGTTACACTGGAACAGGAGGAGCCCCATTCAGCCCCTTCTCCAGCCTGTTACACAGGAACAGGAGGAGGCCCCATTCTGCCCCTTCTCCAGCCTGTTACACAGGAACAGGAGGAGGCCATTCAGCCTCTTCTCCAGCCTGTTTCACAGGAACAGGCGGAGGCCCCATTCAGCCCCTTCTCCAGCCTGTTACACAGGAACAGGAGGAGGCCCCATTCAGCCCCTTCTCCAGCCTGTTACACAGGAACAGGAGGAGGCCATTCAGCCTCTTCTCCAGCCTGTTACACAGGAACAGGAGGAGGCCCCATTCAGCCCCTTCTCCAGCCTGTTACACAGGAACAGGAGGAGGCCCCATTCAGCCCCTTCTCCAGCCTGTTACACAGGGAAAAGGGGGAGGCCCCATTCAGCCCCTTCTCCAGCCTGTTACACAGGAACAGGAGGAGGCCATTCAGCCCCTGCTCCAGCCTGTTACACAGGAACAGGAGGAGGCCATTCAGCCCTTTCTCCAGCCTGTTGCACAGGAACAGGAGGAGGCCATTCAGTCCCTTCTCCAGTCTGTTATACGGGAACAGGAGCAGGCCCCATTCAGCCCCTTCACCAGCCTGTTACACAGGAACAGGAGGAGGCCATTCAGCCGCTTCTCCAGCCTGTTACACAGGAACAGGAGGAGGCTCCATTCAGCCCCTTCTCCAGTCTGTTACACAGGAACAGGAGGAGGCCCCATTCAGCCCCTTCTCCAGCCTGTTACACAGGAACAGGAGGAGGCCCCATTCAGCCCCTTCTCCAGCCTGTTACACTGGAACAGGAGGAGCCCCATTCAGCCCCTTCTCCAGTCTGTTACACAGGAACAGGAGGAGGCCCCATTCAGCCCCTTCTCCAGCCTGTTACACAGGAACAGGAGGAGGCCCCATTCAGCCCCTTCGCCAGTCTGTTACACAGGAACAGGAGGAGGCCCCATTCGGCCCCTTCTCCAGCCTGTTACACAGGAACAGGAGGAGGCCATTCAGCCCATTCTCCAGCCTGTTACACAGGAACAGGCGGAGGCCATTCAGCCCCTTCTCCAGCCTGTTACACAGGAACAGGTGGAGGCCATTCAGCCCCTTCTCCAGCCTGTTACAGAGGAACAGGAGGAGGCCCCATGCAGCACCTTCTCCAGCCTCTAACACAGGAACAGGAGGAGGCCATTCAGCCCCTTCTCCAGCCTGTTACACAGGAACAGGTGGAGCCCATTCAGCCCCTTCTCCAGCCTCTTACACAGGAACAGGAGGAGGACATTCAGCCCCTTCTCCAGCCTGTTACACAGGAACAGGAGGAGGCCATTCAGCCCCTTCTCCAGCCTGTTACACAGGAACAGGAGGAGGCCATTCAGCCCTTTCTCCAGCCTGTTACACAGGAACAGGAGGAGGCCATTCAGTCGCTTCTCAAGTCTGTTATACGGGAACAGGAGCAGGCTATTCAGCCCCTTCTCCAGCCTGTTACACAGCAACAGGAGGAGGCCCCATGCAGCCCCTTCTCCAGCCTCTAACACAGGAACAGGAGGAGGCCGCATTCAGCCCCTTCTCCAGCCTGCTACACAGGAACAGGAGGAGGCCATTCAGCCCCTTCTCCAGCCTGTTACACAGGAACAGGAGGAGGCCATTCAGCCCCTTCTCCAGCCTGTTACACAGGAACAGGCGGAGGCCATTCAGCCCCTTCTCCAGCCTGTTACACAGGAACAGGCGGAGGCCATTCAGCCCCTTCTCCAGCCTGTTACAGAGGAACAGGAGGAGGCCCCATGCAGCCCCTTCTCCAGCCTCTAACACAGGAACAGGAGGAGGCCATTCAGCCCCTTCTCCAGCCTGTTACACAGGAACAGGAGGAGGCCATTCAGCCCCTTCTCCAGCCTGTTACAGAGGAACAGGAGGAGGCCCCATGCAGCCCCTTCTCCAGCCTCTAACACAGGAACAGGAGGAGGACATTCAGCCCCTTCCCCAGTCTGTTACACGGGAACAGGAGCAGGCTATTCAGCCCCTTCTCCAGCCTGTTACACAGGAACAGGAGGAGGCCCCATTCAGCCCCTTCTCCAGCCTGTTACAGAGGAACAGGAGGAGGCCATTCAGCCCCTTCTCCAGCCTGTTACACTGGAACAGGAGGAGGCCCCATTCAGCCCCATCTCCAGCCTGTTACACAGGAACAGGTGGAGGCCCCATTCAGCCCCTTCCCCAGTCTGTTACACAGGAACAGGAGGAGGCCACATTCGGCCCCTTCTCCAGCCTGTTACACAGGAACAGGAGGAGGCCACTCAGCCCCTTCTCCAGCCTGTTACACAGTACCAGGAGGAGGCCATTCGGCCCCTTCTCCAGCCTGTTACACAGTACCAGGAGGAGGCCATTCAGCCCCTTCTCCAGCCTGTTACACAGGAACAGGAGGAGGACATTCAGCCCTTTCTCCAGCCTGTTACACAGGAACTGGAGGAGGCCATTCAGCCCCTTCTCCAGCCTGTTACACAGGAACTGGAGGAGGCCATTCAGCCCTTTCTCCAGCCTGTTACACAGGAACAGGAGGAGGCCATTCAGCCCCTTCTCCAGCCTGTTACACAGGAACAGGAGGAGGCCCCATTCAGCCCCTTCCCCAGTCTGTTACACAGGAACAGGAGGAGGCCACATTCGGCCCCTTCTCCAGCCTGTTACACCTGCACAGGAGGAGGCCATTCAGCCCCTTCTCCAGCCTGTTACACAGGAACAGGAGGAGGCCATTCAGCCGCTTCTCCAGCCTGTTACACAGGAACAGGAGGAGGCCATTCAGCCCCTTCTCCAGCCTGTTACACAGGAACAGGAGGAGGCCATTCAGCCGCTTCTCCAGCCTGTTACACAGGAACAGGAGGAGGCCCCATTCAGCCGCTTCTCCAGCCTGTTACACAGGAACAGGAGGAGGCCCCATTCAGCCCCTTCTCCAGCCTGTTACACAGGAACAGGAGGAGGCCCCATTCAGCCCCTTCTCCAGCCTGTTACACAGGAACAGGAGCAGGCCCCATGCAGCCCCTTCTCCAGCCTCTAACACAGGTACAGGAGGAGGCCCCATTCAGCCCCTTCTCCAGCCTGTTACACAGGAACAGGCGGAGGCCATTCAGCCCCTTCTCCTGCCTGTTACACAGGAACAGGTGGAGGCCATTCAGCCCCTTCTCCAGCCTGTTACAGAGGAACAGGAGGAGGCCCCATGCAGCCCCTTCTCCAGCCTCTAACACAGGAATAGGAGGAGGCCATTCAGCCCCTTCTCCAGCCTGTTACACAGGAACAGGAGGAGGCCATTCAGCCCCTTCTCCAGCCTGTTACACAGGAACAGGTATAGCCCATTCAGCCCCTTCTCCAGCCTCTTACACAGGAACAGGAGGAGGACATTCAGCCCCTTCTACAGCCAGTTAAACAGGTACAGGAGGAGGCCATTCAGCCCCTTCTCCAGCCTGTTACACAGGAACAGTAGGAGACCACATTCAGCCCCTTCTCCAGTCTGTTACACAGGAACAGGAGGAGGCCATTCAGCCCCTTCTCCAGCCTGTTACACAGGAACAGGAGGAGGCCCCATTCAGCCCCTTCTCCAGCCTGCTAGACAGGAACAGGAGGACGCCCCATTCAGCCCCTTCTCCAAACTGTTACACAGGAACAGGAGGAGGCCCCATTCAGCCCCTTCTCCAGCCTGTTACAGAGGAACAGGAGGAGGCCCCATTCAGCCCCTTCTCCAGCCTGTTACACAGGAACAGGAGGAGGCCCCATTCAGCCCCTTCTCCAGTCTGTTACACAGGAACAGGAGGAGGCCCCATTCAGCCCCTTCTCCAGCCTGTTACACAGGAACAGGAGGAGGCCCCATTCAGCCCCTTCTCCAGCCTGTTACACAGGAACAGGAGGAGGCCATTCAGCCTCTTCTCCAGCCTGTTACACAGGAACAGGAGGAGGCCCCATTCAGCCCCTTCTCCAGCCTGTTACACAGGAACAGGAGGAGGCCCCATTCAGCCCCTTCTCCAGCCTGTTACACAAGAACAGGAGGAGGCCATTCAGCCTCTTCTCCAGCCTGTTACACAGGAACAGGAGGAGGCCATTCAGCCC
>NW_027591794.1:0-74000 GCF_964213995.1 Mustelus asterias | reverse complement strand
ATCAGCAGGGGGTTACAGTAATAAATCAAATCAAAAATTGAATACAAAATTGGCTTGCTGGTCGGAGACAGAGGGTGGTGGTCGAGGGTTGCTTTTCAAACTGGAATTAGAGCTGGAGATGGATGGTCAGTTCCCCTGTGTCCGGGGCTGGGGAATTCACACTCATTTCCCCAGGGCACTCATTATCACTGCAATTTTACAGGAGAAAGTCCCCACTTCAATCCTGCCTGCAAACTTTGTGTTTAAAATTGTTACTGAGGAGGAATTAACAGTGAGTTTAGTTTCATGTTGAACAGGATGAGAGTTACTGTTGTCTCCTTCTTAAAACTCCTTCTTCATCTTTAAACAGGTAACGGTAAGTCAGAGAAAACTATCCACAGTGACCCCAAAACTAGACACTGCAAATCTGACCTCAAAACAGTGAATATCTTCCCAAACTCAAAGCAGGTGAACAGCCCCTCCCCAATGTGAACTTGGTATACAGTGAGTTGAAATGATCCCCTGAACCCAGTCTCTCATCAGTGTGAAAACATTGATGAGACATTAGTAATCCACAATTTTGGGTGACACGGTGACACAATGGTTAACACTGCTGCCACATAGCGCCAGGGATCTGGGTTCAATTCTGCCCTCGTGTCACTGTCTGTGTGGAGTTTGCACATTCTCCCCATCTGCATGGGTTTCCTCTGGGTGCTCCAGTTTCCTCCCACAGTCCAAAGATTTGCAGGTTTGTTTGATTGGCCATGCTAAATTGACCCGAGTGTCAGGGGTAAATATGTGGGGTTACGGGAATAGGGCCTGGGAGGGATTGTGATTGGTGCAGACTCAATGGGCCGAATGGCCTCCTTCTGCAATGTAGGGATTCTATAAAACTTTTATAGCAGCTCCCACAGTCTGGGCATTTTTAAGATCTCTCCTGTTTGCCAGGTGGGTGAGTGAATCCCTTCTGTTAGGGTCCTGGACCCGGAGCCCCTAAATTACATTCGGAAGCCAGGCGAGACCCCAGCAATTTTTTTATTTCGGCATAAATGTGAGGATAGGATGCTTCTGACGAGGAGAAATTCCACTGACAAATTAGGGATATTTCATAGTAAAGCTAACTTTATTTAATATTACAGTTTAAATATAACTCTAACAAATGAATCAGCTTAATCATTAACAGTTGAACAACATTTAAAAATGCAAAGAAACAATCTTAATTTCTAACTTATCACTATTTCAGTTCCAAATGAGCAACATTACTCTTATAGTTGTAAGTGCCACCTTAAATATAGTTAGTAACCATAAATATAGTTGAGTGTAGATAGTCTTAACGCTTTCAGAAAGACAACAAGTCTCAGAGCAGCTTGTAGAAACCCTCTATCTTCAAACGATCAGAACTGCAAAAGCTTCTTTCTCCCTGCAAACACCCACTATCACATGACCTGTCAATCAAATCTAGAAATCCCAGAGGAATGTCTTGTTTAAACAAAAGCCCATCAGCTCTATCAAAGTAACTGATTCCCAGCTTTCACAACCCTTGAGAGACACAGACACACCAGATACCTGCAGAATAAAGCTGGATTTTTAAACATTCCCCCTCAGCAGAAAAACATACACCCACTGCAATACTATCATCATGCTTCTCACACTTGAAGCAGATAAATGACCTCTCCCCAGTTTAAACCCACTGGTGTCTAACAAGCTGAGAAGACTGAATGATCCCTTGCCTTACTCAGAGCAGGTAAAGGGCATTTCCCCAGTGTGGTTTCCAGCTCTGACGGTTAATTGAATATCTCTTTATACTCTCCACATTTCCATGGTTTCTGCCTAATGTGACTGGTTATCAATGATGCTGATTTCTTCCATGTTCAAAACTTTCTACTTTTCAGGTTATGATAAATTCTGTGGCTACATCCAATCCTGATCTGATGTTTTGTGAGAGTTTCCTGGCCACAAATCCTCTAAGACCGACTATATTAACATTATCTCAGGATTACTACCAGTGCCATGTACTATTCAGAGTCGAAACAGCAGGATATATTGGGTGAATACCTGGCTGAAAAGATGATGTGAGAGGCAGGGTTTCAGATTCCTGGGACATTGCGACTGGTTCTGGGGAAGGTGGGACCAGTACAAACTGGACAGGGCCAGGACTGATGTCCCTGGGGGGGTTGGGGGTGTACTTGTTGAGTCATTGGGAAGGTTTAAACTAAAATGGCAGGGAGATGGAAACCTATGTAAGGATTCAGAGCAGAGGGTATCAAGAACAAGAGAAAAAGACAGCAAGAAGAATAAGAAAAGTGATAGGCAGAGAATTGAGAGCCAGAATCAGATACGGACACAGTAAAAAATGGTAGGAACTGGACAACAAATGTTAAAAGGACTAGCCTGAAGGTTTTGTACATGAACGCTTGGAGCATTCAAAATAAAATGGATGAATTTGTTGCACAGTTAGATGTAAAGGGGTATAATACAGTTGGGACTACAGAGACATAGCTCCAAGGTGACCAAGGATGGGAACTAAACATTGAGGGCTATTCAGTGTTTAGGAAGGACAGACATAAACAAAAACATGGTGGAGTTGCATTGTTAATTAAGGATGATATGTGGAATATGTATGGGTCAAGTTAAGCCACACCAAGGGGCAAAAAACATTTGTGGGTGTGGTATACAGACTACCAAATTAATGGTAATGTTAGGAAAAGCATTAGACAGGAAATCAGAGATGCATGTGTTAAATAAATATCTGTGATTATAGGTGACTTTAATCTGCATACAGATTGGGTGATCAAATTAATCACATTACAATAGAGGAGGAATTTTTGGAGTGGTCTTCTGGCCCAATACTTTTGAGGAGCTAAGGGAGCATGCCATCTTGAACTGGGTATTGTGCAATGAGAAAGGATTGACAATCTAGTTGTGAGAGAACCCTTGGGGATGAGCGACCATAATATGATAGAATTCTTTGTCAAAGTGGATAATGATGTAGTTGATTCTGACACCAGAGTCCTGAATTTCAGTAAAGGTAACTATAATGGATTGAGGCATGAATTGGCTATGATGGACTGGGAAACATGACTGAAAGGAAGGACAGTGGACAGACAATGTTAAAGTTTATTAGTCACAAGTAAGGCTGACATTAACACTGCAATGAAGTTACTGTGAAATTCCCCTCGTCGCCACAGTCCGGCGCCTGTTCGGGTCAATGCATCTAACAACACGTCTTTCAGAATTTGGGAGGAAACCGGAGCACCCGGAGGAAACCCACGCGGACACGGGGAGAACATGCAAACTCCACAGAGACAGTGACCCAAGCCAGGAATCGAACCCGGCAGCATTGCGAACCACTATGCCACTGTGCCACCCACGGTAGGCATTTAAGGAACAAGTAGGTGAACTTAAAGTTGTTTACTCCTATTTGGCACAAGAGTGGAAAAGGAACTGTAGCCAAACCATTGCTTCCAAGGGAAATTAGAGAGAGCATTAGATTCCAAGAAGAAGCATAAAAATTGGCAAGAAAAAGCAAAAGACCTGAGGATTGGGAGCAGTTTACAATACAGCAAAGGAGGACCAAGGAATTGATTCAGAAGGAGAAATTAGAATATGAAAGTAAGCTAGTGGGGAACATAAAAACTGAGTGTAAAAGGTTCTATAGGTATGTAAAGAGAAAAAGGTTGACAAAACGAATGTAGGCCCTTTACAGTCAGAAACAGGAGAATTCATAACGGGGAATAAAGAAGTGGCTGAGGAACTAAATTCGTACTTTGCTTCTGAATTCACAAAAGAATATCCCATGATTCAAAAAGGGAGGAAGCGAGAAAATGGGGAACTATAGACTACTGAGCCTAATGTAGGTAGTAGGGAAGTTGCTAGGGTCAGCATAACCAAAGTCTTATACAGCTGCAACATGTTTTCCCAATTCTTATACCTCAGCGTCTCGACCGATTTAAGACCAGCATGCGATTCGCCCTCTTGACCACTTTGTCCACCTGAGTTGCCACGTTCAGGGTACTGTGGATCTGCACACTTAAATCCCTCTGTGCGCCAACATTTCTAAGGACTCTAGCATTTACTGTATACTTTCCTTCTGCAGTAGACCTTCCAAATTACATCACCTCACGTTTGTCTGTGTTAAATTCCATCTAGTAAGAAGTCTCACAACACCAGGTTAAAGTCCAACAGGTTTATTTGGTAGCAAAAGCCATAAGCTTTCGGAGCACTGCTCCTCGAAGGATTTCAGGAAGGAAGTAGATTTGGCTCTTGGGGCTAAAGGTATCAAGGGATATGGATGAGGAGGGGTGGGGGAGAAGAGGCAGGATCAGGATATTGATTTTGATGATCAGCCATGATAATAATGAATGGTGGAGCAGGCTTGAAGGGCCGAATGGCCTATTCCTGATTCTATTTTCTATGCATGTTTCTATGTAACAGAGCTGGGGTTATTTTTCAATTCAGCAGAAATAGACTCAAATGAATGTGGTTCAGTCTGAATATGAAAAACAGCAAAATCCAATCACAATAATTACTTATGAATTCGCTGATGTGTCAGCAGAGTGGACGACTGACTGAATCCCTTCCCACACACACAGCAGATGAATGGCTTCTCTCCAGTGTGAATTCGTTGGTGTCTCAGCAGATTGGCTGAGTGAGTAAATCCCTTCCCACACTGGGAACAGACGAATGGCCTCTCCCCAGTGTGAACTCGCTGGTGTTTTGCTAGGTTGGATGACTCCTTGAATTTCTTCCCACACACAGAGCAGGTGAATGGTCTGGCCTCAGTGTGAATTCGCCGGTGTTTTGCTAGGTTGGCTGACTGACTGAATCTCTTCCCACACTGGGAGCAAGTGAACGGCCTCTCCCCAGTGTGAACTCGCTTGTGTAATGCTAGGTTGAATGACTGATTGAATCCCTTCCCGCACACACAGCAGCTGAATGGTCTCTCCTTAGTGTGAATCCTTTGGTGTATACGCAAGCTGGATGACTGAATGAATCCCCTCCCGCATCGGGAGCAGGTGAATGGCCTCTCCCCAGTGTGACGGCGTCGATGAGTTTCCAGCTGCGATGGGTATTTGAATCCCTTCCCACAGTCCTCACATTTCCATGCCATCTCCTTGTTGTGACTGTAATTATGTTCCGAAAGGCTGGATGATTGGTTGAAGTCTTGTCCACACACACAACACGTGTACAGTTTCTCTCCACTGTGGATGGCGCTGTTTTCTTCTATATTCAAAACACAATGATATTCAGGTTACAATAACTTGGCCGACTCCATCAGGTTCTGATACCACGTTTGGTTTGCGTTTCCCCACTGCAAATCCTCCTCTTCTAAATCAAACTGATTTAAAACAGCAAAAAGGGAGTGAGAGAGAACCCACAAAAACACAAAGGCAAGTTGTGAAATTGAGCTGAATGAATCTGGTATTTTGTGGGACCGGAGTGAGGAAAAGGTAAACATAAAAGCTGCTGAATTGTCATAAAAACCCAACTGAGTCACTAAGGTCCTTCAGGGAAGGGTATGTGCCACCTGGTCTGGGTCTACACAAGAATCTGGGCACTGTGTGAGGTGACAGAGAGAAGTGGGAGAGGCAGTGGCGAAGAAGAGGGATTTCAAACATCTATAACTCGACGGGAACTTTGACAGAATCTCCCAAACTCTCAATCTCCATCACCTATAAGGACCAAGGTAGCAGGTAGATGTGAACACCATCACCTCCAAGTTCGCTTTTAACTCACACACCATCCTGACTTGTCTGACATCCAGTACTAAAAGAACAGAAAATTCTTCCATATAAATACTGGGAAGACTGAACCCATTGAGTTCAGTTCCCACTACAAATTCCACTCTCTCACCACCAAATCTACCCCTCTTCCTAGCAACTGTCTTGGGGTGAAATATTTCACCCCAAGATGAGCTTCCAGCCACATATCATCATCATCAAGACTGCCTATTTGTGACATGAAACTCAGGAGAATGAGGATATAGAGGGAGAATGGAACTGACTGAATTGCTCTGCAGAGAGTTGCCATGGATTTGAGTTGCCAAATGGATTCCTTCTATGCTGTAATTTTGCATGACTGTAACACTACATACTCTACCTCTCCTTTCCTTTTCTATGTACAGTATGCTTTGCCTGTATAGCACGCAAAAAACAATACTTTTCATTATACACTAATCCAAGAATAGAATCCCTACAGTGCAGAAGGAGGCCATTCGGCCACCGAGTCTGTACCAACCACAATCCCACCCAGGCCCTATTCCCACAACCCCACACATTTACCCTGCTAATCCCCCGACACTATGGTCAATTTATTATGGTCAATCAACCTAACCCACACATCTTTGGAACCAAAAGAGAAAATGCTGGAAAATCTCGGCAGGTCTGGCAGCATCTGTAAGGAGAGAAAAGAGCTGACATTTCGAGCCCAGATGACACTTTGTCAAAGCTAAAAAGCATAGAAAGTGGGAGATATTTATACGCAGGGTGAGGGAATGAAAGATGAGTCATAGCCACAGAAACTCCTTTGCTTCCCCTTTCCTTAAATATTACCTCTCTCCCACCCATTCTTCCCCCCCGTCCCCCCACATCTTCATCTGTCACAGCTTACCCTCTGATTTCAGCTTCTCTGCCATTAGGCCAGTCACACCCTTTATTCTCTCTATGGACTGCCATTAGCAGCCTTTTCCCCTGGTTTCTGTGGCTACGACTCATCTTTCAGTCCCTCACCCTGCAGCATAAATATCTCCCACTTTCTATGCCTTTTAGCTTTGACAAAGGGTCATCTGGACTCGAACCGTCAGCTCTTTTCTCTCCTTACAGATGCTGCCAGACCTGTTGAGATGTTCCAGCATTTTCTCTTTTGGTTTCAGATTCCAGCATCTGCAGTAATTAGCTTTTATCCGCACATTTTTGGACAAGGGATAATAATAAATCGAATCAAATAGGTAACATTGACAAAGTGCTATATATTCCAAGACAAGAAATAGGGAATCATAAATAACATAGTATATAACATACAACTACGTTAAACATATCTCTGTCCCATACTAATTTACTGTTCATTTAAATATTAGCCCTCTCCTGGGAAACTCCCCCTTTAATTGTGAACATTGGGTAAGAGGCTATCCTATTATCCAGATAAATAAATCTGTCAAACTTAGGGAGTTAAAGGTTGTCTATGTCTTTGCGAGAGAAAGAAAAAGATACCTGGGCCTAGTCCTGCTCCTAATTCCGGTGTCCGTCTGTAACCCTTCCAGAGTGTGCAGCCTCCCTGGATTCACTTCATTCCCTTCAGTTGCTGCAAGTCCCCAATTTCCCCCAGAATGAGAAAAGAAATGGAAAGAGGGAAACATTGATTTCCTCCCAGATGTTGGCCCAGAGGAGGAAGTTTCCCTCTGAAGCTCGTTGGCCAACTTCCGCGTTGTGATGTCACAATGGAGCCCTGCCTGAAGCAGCCAATAGGAATCAATCTGCTCCACGGTGACGTCCTGATGTTCCAGTGCGCAGGCTCGGAAGCTGTCGCCTCTCCACCCCCTCCCCCCGGATAGGCATCAATTGATGCCCCTCCTCCGGGTTCTGGCCAATCGGGAAAAAGATACCTTTTGGTTTCAGATTCCAGCATCTGCAGTAATTAGCTTTTATCCGCACATTTTTGGACAAGGGATAATAATAAATCGAATCAAATAGGTAACATTGACAAAGTGCTATATATTCCAAGACAATTTATTGCAGTAAAAGTCTGAAATGAATGAAACCTTATTCTTTGGTTTATTCCATTGGGATTGTCTGGGAATTGTTTATTTGAAGATTATCAGTCTCTACGGAGATCATAACAGAGGTATTTCTAGTTTTGTTATTGTACATGTTAGATGTATTATTTTTGGTGCTGCAGTAAAGTACATTTATTTTTTATTTCTATTCTTGGAATATAGTAATATAGTTGTGTTATATATTTCCAGTCAGTGAGACATTGCAGCACAAAAAGAGTCCATTTGGCAACTCGAGTCCATGTCAACTCTCCATAGAACAATCCAGTGGGTCCCATTCCCCCTCTGTATCACTGTCCTACAGGTTTATTTCTTTTGAATGACCAACATCATTTGAAATCATGGGTTCTCTCTGCTTCCACCATCCGCATGTGGGGTGAATTCCAGTTTATGACCACTTGAAGTCCAAACAAACATTCAACACATATTCCCTACCTCTCTATAATAAAGTAATAAAGCACTTTGACACAAATGATAGTCCAGTTCTATATGAATATAAGGGATATATTGGTGAACAGCTTGCCTGAAGATTGTCAGGTCTTTGTGTCCTGGAGCATGACCCAGCAGCTTCAGCAGAATCGGGAGGGTGAAGATTCGGTGCAGAATGTGTGGGACAGAAATTTACAACTTTTCAGGAATAAAAGAATAGAAAATAGTTTAATTGAATCGAGAATTGTCCATCCTGAATTTTTTTCTATGTGCACGGTGTTGACTTTTGTAAACCTCTTTCACAGGATATTAGAAGGGGAGGATTTACAGGACAGAAATATCAAAACAAAACATTACGTTCAAATCTGACAGTCACTCGATTAATCACAACGTGAATATCATTGGCCTTTGACTCTAGAAGGAGAATTGTTTGGGTTTGTTTCTGTCTGTGGGAAAAGATTGAACATTAGTGTGACTGGAAAAGCACTGAGAAGTACAAACCTGAGTGTGTGTTCAGGTTACACAGCCTGAAAAGCATTGCCCCATTTACATTGAGAGGGAGTGTACATCTGTTCTCAGTGAGGACGAGGCTTCATCTGATTGTCAAACCTGGAGGGACAGGCGGCCTCCCGCATCAGGGAGAAACAGTGGAAATGTGGGGACTGCGGAAAAAGATTCAAAGCACCGTGTGAGCTGGAGATTCATCGACGCAGTCACACTGGGGAGAAGCCATTCACCTGCCCTGATTGTAGGAAGGGATTCTCTCAGTTATCCAACCTGCTGACACATCAGAAAATTCACACTGGGGAGAGGGCATTCACCTGCTCTGAATGTGGGAAGGGTTTCGATGATTCATCTCGTCTTCTGACACACGGACGCATTCACACGGGGGAGAGGCCTTTCACCTGCATTGAGTGTGGGAAGGGCTTCGGAGATTCATCCAGCCTCCGGAGACACAAGCGAGTTCACACTGGGGAGAGGTCATTCCCTTGCTCAGAGTGTGGGAAGGGATTCAGTGATTCCTCTGCTCTGCAGAAGCACCAGAGAGTTCACACCGGGCAGAGGCCATACACCTGCTCTGACTGTGGGAGGGGATTCACTCGGTCATCTCACCTGCTGATACATCAGCGAGTCCACACCGGGGAGAGGCCGTTCACCTGCACCGTGTGTGGGAAGGGATTCAGTGCATCATCTACCCTGCAGAACCACCAGGCAGTTCACACTGGGGAGAGGTCATTCACCTGCTCCGTGTGTGGGAAGGGATTCACTCAGTTATCAACCTTGCTGCGACATCAAGCAGTTCACACTGGAGAGAGGCCATTTTCCTGCTCTGTGTGTGGGAAGGGATTTACTAGGTCCACTAGTCTGCTGACATACCAGCGAATTCACTCTGGAGAGAGACCATTCAGTTGCACTGAGTGTGGGAAGGGATTCACTGATTCCTCCTGCCTCTGGAAACACCGGCGAGTTCACACCGGGGAGAGGCCATTCACCTGCTGTGTGTGTGGGAAAGGATTCACTGAGTCGTCCAGTCTGCGCGCACACCGTCGAGTTCACACTGGGGAGAAGCCTTTCACCTGCTCTGAATGTGGGAAGGGATTTGCTGATCCTTCCAGCCTGCGGAAACACAAGCAAGTTCACACGGAGGAGAGAGGCTGTTCACCTGCTCTGAGTGTAGGAAAGGATTCACTGAGTCATCCAACCTGCTGAGACATTATGGCAGTCACACCGATTAGAGACCTTTTAAATACTCTGCCTGTGGGCGTTAATTGTATAATTTGGGGTTAAATATATACAAGCAGTGGACATTGATTAGATGTTTACATGAGCACATATAGACACTTACTGACAGAGCATGGAATGGTATTAGGAGTTATATACCAGTAATGTTTCACTCTGTGAATAAATCTATACCAAGTAAAGATTGGAACCAGTTTCCTCCTTCACCATAAGACGGTCAGGATTATAACGTGGTGACAGAGAATGTTTAAAAATACATGAAGTTTCCAATCTGAATGTTTTAGAAGGAATAATGATAGCTTTGATAAAAATCAAAGGGAAAGATGCAAATTATCTTAAAACTACACAGACAATTTGTTCACACTTTTTGCCAAAGATTAAAAGTCTTGCTTCAAGATGCAGGAGCAGTTGATAAAGAGTATCTGAGACTCATACAAGAGACTAGTGCAAAGTGTACAATGTATAAAAATTATTGGAGGATGCCATCACATCCCAACAGTGAACCTTCCCTTGGCCCTTGGGGCTGGAGCTGTGGCACCAGCTCAGTTTCTGAATGATGAGTTTTGAGACGTGTGTGAAAACATGAACATTCTGGTCAGGAACACGGCAGCTGAAAGTCCTTTCAGTGATGGACTCTGTGAAAGGAATCACACGGTGATCGATGAAATGCTGCAGGAAATCTCAGCTGATCAGCCAAACTGCAAGTTGACAACTGCACCGGCCTGGACGATTCATGTAAAGAATTCACTTCAGGTGGTTGGAGAGTATAATCCCTGTTAATTGGTCTGTGGGAAAAATTCCAAATGACCCTCTGTGCTGGGGATAGTCCTCCTGATTTAGAAGGGATGACAATTAGTACAATTTTTATTCATTTATTGTCTGATTGTTTCACTGGTGCTCGAGCTAAGAAATTATTGTAGATCCTCGATGAGGGGTGTCTTATAGTGTAATACTTTGTACAAAATAAAGACCATCATGTTTTTATTTTTCAAATTGTTTTGAAATATTGTGTGTTGTTATAATTCGGGTCGAGAACATTAACGTTCAGTGAGAAATCCAAACACCCATCACAAGATTCCAGGTTTTTAAACAAAATCAAACTTTACTGAATATAAACAGAATATTAAAAACCAGCTCGATGAATCATATTTTGTAAAGATTTATGCTGTAAACTCAGTTCTGACTCAAAACATGAACTCTGTTTTCACTCTCTACAGATGCTGCCAGACCTGCTGAGATTTTGCAGCATTTTTCCTTTTTTGTACTTTTTAACCCTTACTCCTGGACAAGAATGCCCTTATACTTAATATCTTGAATGTACATTCACTTCTGTTCCTGGGACAAATCCCAAAGGTATGTCAAAGCTCCCAGAATTAACTTTAATTCTCCTCAGTATTCCAGCTATTCTCCAGGCTCCAAGATTTCATGAGGATCCTTCTATTAGCTTTCGGCTAAACAACTCTCCAACTTTCCTTTGTGATTTCAAAATTGACTCAAAACATGGACTTCTCAATCCAAGCATGGGCTTTACTGCCTTCTTGCTGAGAGATTGATACAATAGGAACACCCATGGTTCCTAATGACCTCCTCGGCTCCCGGTCCCACAGCTGGTTCACAGCTCCCGCTCCCACAGCTGGTTCACAGCTCCTGCTCCCACAGCTGGTTCACAGCTCCCGCTCCCACAGCTGGTTCACAGCTCCCGGTCCCACAGCTCCCAAGCTAACTGCAGACTGCCTGCTTTCTGTGAAAAACATCAAGAAATCCAACCCACACCATCCTGAATCACTTATCCTCATGGTACCAGACCAGGAGGGATGTCCAAAAGATGTTTAAATTAATTAACTTTTAGTTTCAGAACCAAACCTTTTTTCTTGAGGTCTGCGTGAAGAATTCCCCTCTCGAACAAAGACAGGAAAAACAGTTGTCAGACCCAATGTCTCCAGCTAAAAGAGCCCAGCTGCCGTGTTACACTTGTTCTTACCCTTCGAGCTTTGACTTCTCAAACCAATATGGGCCACACCTTGTGACTGCAAATTCCCTCAGGGTGTTTTTATCAGATTCTGAAACCAGGTTTTCCAGTTGTTACATTTTTTTAAAAATCCAAAATTAATATTTCTGAAACACATGAATTATTAAACTAGATCTTCACAACATATTCCCAGGAAGAAATGAAAATGTATCACTCTATAATATCCCAATTAGAATATTACAATGTAAAACATACTGTATATCTTAACAACAGTCATGATCTAATCGAATTGTGGAGCCGGCTCAAAGGGCCAAATGGCCAACTCCTGTTCCTAAATCCACTGTTTTCCTCTGTTGATCTATCTTATAACCTGCAATAGACATAATAATCCCTCCATTGTCCACTTCACATTCACAAGTCCAGCTTGGTAACAGCACACTGCTGGGTTCCATGTCCAGGAATCTCACTCCACTGAAGATGGAAAATATTATTGCTTGTAGTGTTTTCTGAAAGTTTTCTTCTTTCAATAATTATAGTAATTTTTACTAATTATAGTTTCTTCTGCAAGAGGACAATCCTCATTGCTGTTCAGTTGTGGATTTCCAATTCTGAAAACAGTCTGTTCAGAGTTCACATTTTGAACTTCACTTTCTTCCATGTTTGTAGCTCCTCCATTGTTTAAATCCAGAGAGAATATTCCAGTCAATTCCACATTGAAATGTCTTCTTCTTGCTCTGTTGTAGCTGCAGCTTCATTTTTAACTCCACTTCCCAGACTCAAACATTCTGGATTCTCTTTTGGAGAGAGCAAGGTCAAAATGGCTTCTTTCTGTTCCTTCATTGGACAAAATCTTCTTTAGCCACTTTAAGAATGTTGTTAAAATGCTTTTTATGTTAAGCAAAAAGGTCTGATATTCTTGTTTGGAGCATTTTGGATCTTGGACTTCAGAAATCGGGGAATTGAGAACAGAAGCAGGGAATTTATTCTGATAGTTTCTAAAGCTCTGGTGAGGCCACAACAGAATACTGAGCCCAGTTCTGGTCACCACACTTTAGGAAGGATGTGAGGGTCCTTGAGAGAATCGAGAGGAGATTTACCCCACAATGGTTCCAGAGATGAGGAAGATGACGCGAATGTGGAACTTGCTACCAGTGAGTGGTTGAGGTGAACAGCATGAATACATTGAAGGGGAAGCTAGATACATAAATGAGGGAGAAAGGAATAGAAGGATATGCTGATGGGGGGAGATGAAGAGGGGGGTGGGTGGAGGCTCATGTGGAGCATAAATATTGACACAGACCAATTGAGCCGACTGGCCTGGCCCTGTGCTGTAGACTCACTGGAACAGAGACAAATGTATTTATTTTAGATTTACCTCGTGTTTGTGGATCATCACAGTAAAATGTGCACTCCCAAATTCAAACAGCATCGACCCACTGGCAGCAAAGCCATGAGGTTGGTCAGTCCAGCAGAAAGAAACCCTCCGACCCTCTCACTTCAGCAACTGTCAGAATGAACATGGTTCAGTCCTGGATGTGATCAACAGCAGCAAGAACAGCAGAATCCAACTCCTGTAATCACTTGTGAATTCGCTGGTGTCTTAGCAGGTGAGACGACCGTTTAAATCTATTCCCACAGTCAGAGCAGCTGAACGGCCTCTCCCCAGTGTGAACTCGCTGGTGTGTGAGCAGATTGGAGATCTGAGTAAATCCCTTCCCGCACACAGAGCAGGTGAATGGCCTCTCCCCAGTGTGAACTCGCTGGTGTGCCAACAGGGTGGATGAATGACTGAAACCCTTCCCGCACACAGGGTGACTCCCCAGTGTGAACTCGCTGGTGTATTAGCAGTTGGGATGATGTTCTAAATCTCTTCACGCAGTAAGAGCAGCTGAACGGTCTGTCCTCAGTGTGAATGCGCTGGTGGCCCATCAGAGTCTGAGAGCTTTTGAAGCTACGCCCACAGTCAGAGCATTTAAACGGTCTCTCATTCGTGTGGGTGACACGGTGTGTCTGCAGGGTGGATGAATGACTGAATCCCTTCCCACACACACAGCAGGTGAACGGCCTCTCCCCAGAGTGAACTCGCTGGTGCCTCCACAGGGTGGAACGATCACTGAATCCTTTCCCACAGTCTGAGCAGGCGAAAGGTCTCTCCCCGGTGTGAACTCGCTGGTGCGTCAGCAGGCTGGATAACTGAGTGAATCCTTTCTCACACACAGAGCAGGTGAACGGCCTCTCCCCAGAGTGAACTCGCTGGTGTCTCAGCAGGGTGGTTGATATACTGAATCCCTTCCTACACACGGAGCAGGTGAACGGCCTCTCCCCAGTATGAATTCGCCAGTGTGTCCAGTGCAGATGGGCACTGGAATCCCTTCCCACAGTCCCCACACTTCCATGGTGTCTCCATGGTGCCAGTGTCCTTTCGATAATCAGTCGATTCCACATCCAAGTACAGAACACGTGTACAGTTTCTCCTCGCTGTGAATGGGGTGACGTTTTTCAGGCTGTGTTACTGGTTGAAGCTCTTTCCACAGTCAGTTCACTGGAACACTCTCACTCAAGTGTGTGGGGTCTCCATTCTTGTCCAGTCACACTGATGTTTGAAATCTTTTCCCACAGACAGAACAAACAAACATTTCTTCTCATACATTCAAATGGCAATTATATTCAGGTCCTGATGAATCCAGTGACTTTGTAACATCTTGTTGTGACGTTTGGTGTGAGATTTCAGTCTGTAAATTCTCTCCTTCTAATATCCTGTTTATAGAAGTTATCAGTGTAAGTATAGAACTGAAATTCAAAACAGACCATTCTAGTTTCCATGGAATATTCTTTGTTTTCTCATTCCCTAAAGTTGTAAATCTCCATCCCACACACCCTCCCCCCATTGTCATACTGCTGTACCTCATACACACCCTCCCAATTCTCCTGAAGGTGCTGATTCAGGCTGATTGACAGACCCATGCTCCTGTCCAGTACAAAGAGACCTGAAAATCTTCATGCAGGCGGCTACCCAATGTCCACATTACTAAACATATCATTGATCAGCAATAGAAAGGAGATGTGAGGACCAATTCTATTCACGAGTGGTCACGACCTGACCTCACTGCTTCTGTGCATGGTGGAATCAGAAATGATCAATGATTTGAAAAATAAATCAGATAGGTGTGAAGGAATTAAAAAGGGAACAGAGTTATGGAGGGGAAATGGGACTGAGTGGATTGATGTACAGAGAGTCAGCATGGACTTCTTCCAACTACCACTGGAATATATACAAAATTTCAGGCAATGTAGTGGAAGACACGCCCTGTCTACATCAACGGTGACAAAGTGGAAATGGTTGAGAGCTCAAGTTTCTCGGTGTTCAGATCACAACAACCTGTCCTGGTCCCTCGAAACTGCTGCTTTAGTTAAGAAAGCCCACCAACGCCTCGACTTTCTCAGGAGGCTAAGGAAATTCGACATGCCAACATGTCAGCTACGACTCTCACCAATTTTTACAGGGACACCACAAAAAGCATCCCATCCAGCTATATCACAGCTTGGTATTGCTGCTGCTCTGACCAAGAGCGCAAGAAGCTACAAGGGGTGCGAATGTGGCCCAGTCCATCACGCAAATCAGCCTCTTATCCATTGACACTGTCTACATTTCCTATTGCCTCAGAAAAGCAGCCAGCATAATCAAGGACCCCACGTATCCTGGACATTCTCTTTTCTCTCTTCTTCCGTCGGGAAAAAGATACAAAAGTCTGAGGTCACACACCAACTGACTCAAGAACAGGTTCTTCCCTGCTGCCACCAGACTTTTACAAACAAAGAACAAAGAAAATTACAGCACAGGAACAGGCCCTTCGACCTTTCAAGCCTGCACCGACCATGCTGCCCAACTGAACTAAAACCCCCTACCCTTCCGGGAACCATATCCCTCCATTCCCATCCTATTCATGTATTTGTCAAGATGCCCCTTAAAAGTCACTGTCATATCTGCTTCCACTATCTCCCCCGGCAGCAAGTTCCAGGCACCCACCACCCTCTGTGTAAAAAACCTGCCTCATACATCTCCATTAAACCTTGCCCCTCACACATTAAACTTGTGTCCCCTAGTAAGTGACTCTTCCATCCTGGGAAAAACTTTCTGATATCCACTCTGTCCATGCGGCATGGTAGCATAGTGGTTAGCACCACTGCTTCACAGCTCCAGGGACCCGGGTTCGATTCCCGGCTTTGGTTACTGTCTGTGTGGAGTTTGCACATTCTCCTCGTGTCTGCGTGGGTTTCCTCCCACAGTCCAAAGATGTGCAGGTTAGGTTGATTGGCCGTGCTAAAATTGCCCCTTAGTGTCCCAAGATGCGTAGGTTAGAGGGATTAATGGGTAAATATGTAGGGATGTGGGGGTAGGGCCTGGGTGGGATTGTGGTTGATGCAGACTCGATGGGCCGAATGGCCTCTTTCTGCACTGTTGGGTTTCTATGATTCTGCGCCCCTCATAATCTTGTAGACTTCTGTCAGGTCGCCCCTCAACCTCCATCGTTCCAGTGAGAACAAACCAAGTTTCTCCAACCTCTCCTCATAACTAGTGCCCTCCATACCAGGCAACATCCTGGTAAATCTTTTCTGTACCTTCTCCAAAGCCTCCTCCTTTTGAATGGACCTACCTCATATTAATCTGATCTTTCTCTTCACCCTTTCTGTAACTGTAACACTATATTCTGCACTCTCTCCTTTCCTACTCCCCTATGTACTCTATGAACAGTATGCTTTGTCTGTATATCGCGCAAGAAACAATACTTTTCACTGTATCCCAATACATGTGACAATAAATCAAATCAAACCCATTGCTGCATTTCCTTCCTGAAGCCACATTTGTCCACTGGGGCCTGGCCCCGGGAGAAAGCGCTGCAGCTGCCGTTGTGTTGGGTGTTGAGGCGGTGCCGCTAGTTCCATTAGGGAAAGGGGGCGGGGCTGGAGGACTGAGCGGGAGAGGTTGGTCCTCCAACCAGAGTGAATAGGGGAGGGGTCTGAAGCATGCGCAGTGCGGGTAATGGCGGCGGACGGACGGTTTTAACTTGGAGCCGAGATCAGTTCAAGGTAGAGAACGGCGCGCAGGGAGCGATGAATGTGGTGGGTGGGTGGAGAGGCTTCGTAAACATGTTGTTCAAATCCAAACTTCGGAAAATAACTTCTCGGGCGTCCTGTTGGTACCAAATTGGAGGCAACTTGTCGTGTTGGGCCTGGGCTGACGGCCGCCAATCTGTCGTTGGCAATGTCCATCAGTGCGCATGTGCGGCCGGCATCTTTGTCAGGGGCGAAGTGTCGCAGCGGGCAGGCGCGGAAGCCATATTTGTAGGGGGCAGCAGGGCGCAGGAGCGGCGACCTTTGTGACCTGAACCCCCTGCAGTACATGTGGTGTAGGTACATCCACACTGCTGGTAGGGAGGGAATTCCAGCATTTTGTCCCAGCGACTGCGAAGGAATTGCGATGTATTTCCAAGTCAGGATGGTGAGTGACTTGGAGGGGAGTTTGCAGCTGGTGGTGTTCCCATGCCTCTGTTGCCTTTGTCCTTTTAGATGGAAGTGGTTGTGTGTTTGGAAGGTGCTGTCTAAGGACCTTTGGTGAATTCTTGCAGTGCGTCTTGTAGATAGTACACACGGCTGCCACTGAGCTTCGGTGAGAGGAACTTGTTCCCCATTGTTCAGAATGGAGACAACTTGTCCATCAAACTGCATAAACCCTGTAAGGATGAAGAATAAGTATGGCAAGTTTTGGGACCCTTGGATAACAAGTGATATTGTGAGCTGAGTCAAAGAGAAAAAGGAAGCATTTGTCAAGGCTAGGAGGCTGGGAACACACAAAGCAAGTGTGGAATATAAAGAAATTAGAAAGAAACTTAAGCAAGGAGTGAGGAGGGATAAAAGGGGTCATGAAAAATCATTGGCCAGCAGGATTAAGGAAAATTCCAAGGCTTTTTATACATATATAAAGAGCAAGAGGGTAGCCAGGGAGAGGGTTGGCCCACTCAAGGACAAGGGAGGGAATCTATGCATGGAGCCAGAGGAAATGGGCGAGGTATTAAATTAGTACTTTGCGTCAGTATTCACCAAAGAGAAGGACTTGGTGGGTGATGAATCCGGGAAAGGGTGTGTAGATAGTTTGAGTCATGTTGAGATCAAGAAGGAGGTGGTATTGGGACTCTTGAGAAACATTAAGGTCGACAAGTCCCCAGGGCCTGATGGGATATACCCCAAAATACTGAGAGAAGCAAGGGAGGAAATTGCTGGGACCTTGAGAGAAATCTTTGTATCCTCACTGGCTACAGGGGAGGTCCCAGCGGATTGGAGAATAGCCAATGTTGTTCCTTTGTTTAAGAAGGGTAGCAAGAATAATCCAGGTAATTACAGGCCGGTGAGCCTTACATCAGTGGTAGGGAAATTATTGGAGAGGATTCTTCAAGATAGGATTTACTCCCACTTGGAAATAAGTGGACTTATTAGCAAGAGGCAACCTGGTTTTGTGAAGGGGAGGTCAGGTCTCTCTAACTTGATCGGGTTTTTCGAGGAAGTGACGAAGATGATTAATGAGGGTAGGGCAGTGGATGTTGTCTACATGGAGTTCAGAAAGGCCTTTGACAAGGTCCCCCATGGCAGACTGGTGCAGAAAGTGAAGTCACATGGGATCAGAGTGAGCTGGCAAGGTGGATACAGAACTGGCTTGGTCATAGATGACAGAGGGTAGCAGTGGAAGGGTGCATTTCTGAATGGAGGGCTGTGACAAGTAGCGTTCATCGGGGATCAGTGCTGGGACCTTTGCTGTTCATATATATATATATATATATATATATATATATATATGATTTAGAAGAAAATGTAACTGGTTTGATTAGTAAGTTTGCGGATGACACAAAGTTTGGTGGATTTGTGGATTGCGATGAGGACCATCAGAGGATACAGCAGAATATAGATCGGTCGGAGACTTGGGCGGACAGATGGCAGATGGAGTTTAATCCGGACAAATGTGAGGTAATGCATTTTGGAAAGTTTAATAAAGATAGGAAATGTACAGTAAATGGCAGAACCCTTAAGAGTATCGATAGGCAGAGGGATCTGGGTGTACAGGTACACAGGTCACTGAAAGTGGCAACGCATGTGGAGAAGGTAGTCAAGAAGACATGCGGCATGCGTATGTCTTCATCGACCGGGGCATTGAGTTTTAAAAATTGGCAAGTCATGTTGCAGCTTTATAGAACCTTAGTTAGGCAGCACTTGGAATCTAGTGTTCAATTCTGGTCGCCACACTACCCGAAGGGTGTGGAGGTTTTGGAGAGGGTACAGAAAAGATTTACCAGGATGTTGCCTGGTGTGGAGGGCATTAGCTACGAGGAGAGGTTGGAGAAACTTGGTTTTGTTCTCAATGGAACGACAGAGGTTGAGGAGTGACCTGATAGCAGTCGACAAGATTGAGGGGCATGGACAGAGTGGATAGTCAGAAGCTTTTTCTCAGGGTGGAAGAGTCAAATACTGGGGGGCACAGGTTGAAGGTGTGAGGGGCAAGGTTTAAAGGAGATGTACGATGCAAGGTTTTTACAGAGGGTGGTGGGTGCCTGGAACTTGCTGCCGGGGGAGGTAATGGAAGCAGATACGATAGTGAGTTTTAAGGGGCATCTGGATAAATACATGAATAGGATGGGAATAGAGGGATATGATCCCCGGAAGGATAAGGGATTTTAGTTCAGTTGGGCAGCATGGTCGGTGCAGGCTTGGAGGGCCAAAGGGCCTGTTCCTGTGCAGTATTTTTCTTTGTTCTTTGCTCTCTGAGTCCCACTATCTTATTGATCAGACAGAGCGGTGGCAGCGCAGGAAAGAAAAGGAAACAAATCCTGCTCTCCGAATCCCACTCCCTCATGGAACGTCCTAGCATCATAGAATTCCTACAGAGCAGAAGGAGGCCATTTGGCCATCGAGGCTGCATCAACTACAATCCCATCAAGGACCTATCCCCATAACCCCATACATTTACCCTGGCTAGTCCCCCTGACAGTAAGGGACAATTTAGCATGGCCAATCCACCTAATCCGGACATCTTTTTGGCTAAGTATTTATAGATCTGTGGGTTTGTTCAGTCACATGAAGAACCATGGTGAAACTCACGACCCTAAGTAGACGCGAGCATCACGGTGGCACAGTGGTTAGCACTTCTGCCTCACAGTGCCAGGGATCCAGTTTCCGTTCCTGGCTTGGGTGACTTAAGTTAATTTATTTATTAGTGTCACAAGTAAGCTTACTTTAACACTGCAAATTAATTACTGTGAAATTCTGTGGAGTTCATACGTTCTCCTCGCATCTGTGTGGGTTTCCTCCGGGTGCTCCAGTTTCCCCCCCACAGTCCGAAGATGTGCAGGTTAGGTGGATTGACCATGATAAATTTCCCCTTAGTTTCCCAAGATGTGGAGATAAGGGGACTTGGCTAAGATAAATCTGTGAGGCTACGGGGATAGCTCATAGAATCATAGAGGTTTACAGCATGGAAACAGGCCCTTCGGCCCAATTTGTCCATGCCGCCCTTTTTTTAAAAACCCCTAAGCCAGTCCCAATTGCCTGCATTTGGCCCATATCCCTCTATACCCATCTTACCCATGGAACTGTCTAAACGCTTTTTAAAAGACAAAATTGTACCCGCCTCTACTACTACCTCTGGCAGCTAGTTCCAGACACTCACCACCCTCTGCGTGAAAAAATTGCCCCTCTGGACCCTTTTGTATCTCTCCCCTCTCACCTTTAACCTATGCCCTCTCGTTTTAGATTCCCCTACCTTTGGGAAAAGATATTATCGATCTAGCTGATCTATGCCCCTCATTATTTTATAGACCTCTATAAGACCACCCTTCTGCTTCCTACGCTCCAGAGAAAAAAGTCCCAGTCTATCCAGCCTCTCCTTCTAACTCAAACCACCAAGTCCCGTTAGCATCCAAGTAAATCATTCTTCCTAGTTTAATAATATCCTTTCTATAATAGGGTGACCAGAACTGTACACAGTATTCCAAGTGTGGGCCTTACCAATGTCTTGAGTGGGCAAGAGGGCCTGGGTAAAGTACTCTGTCAGAGAGTCAGTGTCGACTCAATGGGTCGAATGGCCTCCTCCTGCACTGTAGGGATTCGATGATGATAAATATCATCCTCAAATTGAGGGACTGTTGACAATGACGACAATCAAGGCGCAACAGGGAGTTAGTGTGGATATCCTGGTCTTAGGAGAATCTGTTAAAATCCTGGTTTATTTGTACAAATATAAAATCCCTCTCCTCTGTTCTGCTCCCAAATCCTCTCTCACTTTCCTCCCCTCAAAGAGGACAGAGTCTTGTGAAGACCCAGACTGTGTGGCAGCTTCCCTTCCCTGAAGAACATCAGTGAGTCAGTTGTGTTTTATATGACAATCCAGCAGTTTTTATGGTCACTCTTTCCCAGTGCCGGCCCCACAAATTACTGCATTCATTCAGCTCCATTTCACAACCTGTTTTTGTGGGTTCTCTCTCACTCACTCTTTTCTGTTTTAAATCAGTTTTATAGGGTCTTCAAAGGGGAAGGTTTGTATTCGGGAGACGGGAAACCAAACATCACATCAGGATCTGACAAAGTTGCCCAAGTTATTGTAATTGAATATCATCGAGTATTGAACATGGAAGGAAAAAGCACCGTTCAGAGTGGGGAGAAACCGTACACCTGTTCTGTGTGTGGACGAGGCTTCAGTCGATCCTCAGGCTTGTCGCAACATAAATGTCTTCACACTTGGAAGGAGTCATTTTGTTCCCCATCTGAGCTGGAAATCCATCAACGCACTAACGCTGAGAAACCTTTCACTTGCTCCGAGTGTGGGAAGGGATTCAGTGATTTATCCAGCCTGCTGAGACACCGGCGAGTTCACACTGGGGAGAGGCCATTCAGCTGTACTGTGTGTGGGAAAGGATTCAATGATTTATCCAACCTGTTGAAGCACCAGCGAGTTCACGCTTTGGAGAAACCATTCACCTGCCCCAAGTGTGGGAAAGGATTCACTGATTCATCCAACATGTTGAGACATCAGCGAGTTCACGCAGACAAGAGACCATTTAAATGTCAGGAGTGTGGGAAGGGCTTTAAAGGTTCTGAGGATCTGATGTGCCATCAGCGAGTTCACTCTGACGAGAGACCTTTCCAATGTCTGGACTGTGGGAAGTGTTATAAAAGACGCTGGGATCTGATTTGCCATCAGCGAGTTCACTCTGACGAGATACCGTTCAGGTGCTCCAGCTGTGGGGCTGGGTTCAGGCAGTCATCTGAACTCACTGTACACCAGCGCACTCACACCAAGAAAAGACCATTCACCTGCTCCGAATGTGGAAAGGGATTCACTCGGTCATCCTACCTGCTGAGACACCAGCAACTTCATGTGTAACTACAGTGACTGGATTTTGCTGTGAATCACATCCAGGACTGAACCGTGTTCATTGGGTCTGTTTCTGCTCCTATTTCTAAACTCCAGCCCAGTTACAGGGGCTAATATTTTTGCTTTGAAAAAATAGTTTGTGTAAAGTACACTGTGCTGAATCTTTTTAATAGCTGTTAGAAGTTAGTTCCTTTTAAAATTCTCACCCCCTCCCCTGTCTCCTCCATCCTCACCTCCAACAACAAGTGTGAGGAGCTCAAAGCTTTTTGTCACTAAGATTGAGGCAATCTGATCAGCTGCCTCTGCTGCTTCCCTCTCACACTCGGCCAAACTGTCCTCCACTAAGTCTGGAACTCGCATCTTTTTCCAGTTTCCCTCCCATCTCTCCCTTATGTCCTGTCAGACCTCAGCTTGTCCATGACATTCCCCCCCCCTTCCCCCACCCCCCACTATGTTCCATTGACCTTATTCCTACGAAGCTGTTGACCATTCACCTCCTCCATATTAATCAAGACTGTTTACAGTTCTCATTCTCTTCTAGTCCTCGCCTTCTCACCTTTAAATCCATTGTCACCACACACTCTGAAAAAACAATCTTTGACCTCCTCTCCAACCTCCTTTTCCTCTCCAAACCCCCTGAACTAGGTGTCCCCTGAGGATCTACCCTTGGCCCCTCCTATTTCCCATCTACAAGCTGCCACTAGGTGACATCATCCAAAAGCACCGTGTTGGTTTTCACCTGTACACTGACAACACCCAGCTTGACCTCACCCCCATCCCCCTCCATTCCTCCACTGTTACTAAATTAACAAACTGCTTATCCCACGTACACTACTGGATGAGCAGAAATTCCTTCCAGTTAAAAATTGGGAAGATCAGTCACCACTACAATTCCCTAACTACTGAGTCCATCCCTCTCCCTGGGAACTGTCTGAGGCTGAACCACATTCTTCACAATCTCCGTGCCAGATTTGATGTCAAGATGAGTTTCTGACCACATTTCCACCCCATCACTGATCCCAGATATTTCAATCTCCATAATGTCGCCTGTCTCCACCCCACCTGCTGCTGAAACCCTCATCCATACCCGTGTTACCCTTAAACTGGATGATTCCAATCCATTCCTGACCAGCCTCTCTCACTCACCCCAACCCCCACATTAAACATGTCTTTTTTATTCATTTGTGGACCGTGGGCATCGCTGGCTGGCCAGCAATAATTGACCATCCCTAATTGGCCCTGGAGGGCAGGTGAGTGTCAACCACATTGCTGTGGGTCTGGAGTCACATGTAGGCCAGACCAGGTAAGGACAGCAGATTTCCTTCCCTAAAGGACGTTAGTGAACCAGATGGGTTTTTCCGACAATCGACAATAGTTTCATGGTCATCAGTAGATTCTTAATTCCAGATATTTTTTATTGAATTAAAATTCCACCACCTGCAGTGGCAGGATTCGAACCGGGGTCCCCAGAACATTGACAATAGTCTAGCGACAATACCACCAGCCCATCGCCTCCCCACATTTGTGATTATCCAAAACTCTGCTGCCTGTGTGCTGTTCACCATCACATCCTGTGCTCACTGAACTACTTCGGGTCCACATCAGGTAATGCATTGATTTTAACATTTGCATCCTTGTTTTCAAATCCCTCCACGGCCTGTCCTTCCCAATCTCTAATCTCCAATAACACACCCTCTGAGATATCTGTGCTCTTCTCATTCTGGCCACTTGATCATCTCTGATTTTAATTACTCCACCATTCATAGCTGTGTCCTGGTGTGAAGTTCTGAAATTCCCTCCCTAAACCTCTCCGCCCCTCCATTCCCTCCCTCCTGATTAAAGATTCTCATTAAAATCTCCCACTCCTATCAAGCTTTGGACAGTATGTGGGGTTGTTGAGCTCTCCTGAGCTGAGATTGGAGCTGATTGAGCTGTGGGCCTGTAGTGGACCTCGAAGAACCGCTGTCTGGAATCTTTCCTCTCAATTCACTGACTCCCAGTGTGACTCAGTATTTTGTTACAAAATTCCTCTGAAGCACCTTGGGACGTTTTATTACATTAAACCTGTTCTATAAATACAAGTTGTTGTTGATCCCAGCAGTCAGTTTGTACACAGTAAGATTCCACAAACAGCAATCAGTCCAACTGATCAATCCATGGTGATGTTAGTTAAAACACAAATGTTGGTCCCACTGCACGGTGGCACAGTGGTTAGCAGCGCCAGGGACCTGGGTTCAATTCCAGCCTCAGGTCACTGTCTATGAGGAGTTTGCACATTCTCTCCGTGTCTATGTGGGTTTCCTCCGGGTGCTCGGTTTCCTCCCACAGTCCATAGGTTGATTGGCCATGCTAAATTGACCCTTAGTGTCAGGGGATTTGCAGAGTGGGGTTACGGGGATAGGGTCTGGGTGGGATTGTGGTTGGTGCAGACTCAATAGGCTGAATGGCCTCCTTCTGCACTGTAGGGATTCTACGATTCTATACAGCAGGGGAACTCCCCTGTGGACTGTGTGTTGAGTTGTCGAGCGCTCTTGAGCTGAGACTGGAGCTGATTGAACTGTTGGGCCTGTTGTGGATCTTGAAGATCCGCTGTCTGGAATCTTTCCTCTCGATTCACTGACGCCCAGCTGAAATTGTTCCTGATCAGTCAATTAATTAACTCTGAAATCAATCCCTATTTAATCTTTGAAGCAAAATCTACAATCTTAAATCAGCTGTGAAAGAGAAATAAATTTCTTGTGTTCATTTAGAACCTTTCAGAACATCCCAAAGTGATTCATATTCAATGGTGAATTCTGGAAGGACGAATGTGGAGAGGCAGAATAAACTAAATGGGACAACTTTAAACAGAATGCAGGAACACTGTGACCTGGGAGTGGATGTACACAAATGCTTGACTGCGACAGGACAAGTTGATCAAGCTGTTTAAATATGAAACTAATGGAGTCCTCGGTTTATTAATGGAGACATGGATTACGAAAGCAAGGCAGTCATTGTGAATCTTTATAAATCAAGGATTAATCCTCAGCTGAAATAGTGTTAAATTCTGAGTTCTAAATTTCACTTTGGGAAAGATGTCAACGCTTTGAGAGGGTGCAGGGAAAATTTCCCAGAATAGTATCAGGGATGTGGGATTTCAGTTCTGTGGAGAGACTGAAGAAGCTGGGATTGTTCTCTTTAGAGCTGAGAAGGTTAAGGAGTGATTTAATAGAGATGTGGACACTTCTGAGGAGTTTTCATCGACACAGGAAGAAACTGTATCCATTGGCAGGATGGTTGGTAACTGCAGAACACAACTTTAAAATAATCAGCAAAAAATCCAGGATGGAGATATGGAAACGCAGAATGCACTCAGCTGCCATGGCAACAAACACTCCATTTGTTGGTTCGGGGGGTTGAGTGGAACTTTCCAGTTTGAAGTGTCATCATTCATTGTTTTGTACATTAGGCCACATCTACAAACCTCACTCACACTTCCAATGAAGAGGAACAAATGTGGATGGATGGATCACTTTGAGAAGCTCTCTGCTGTCTGTGATTTTTCCCTCTCAAATGCCCTTTATATAAATCAAATTTCTGTGAGTTTTTTGTCACTCACTCAATTGTCCATCAGTCAGGGGCAGATATTCAAGGTAATCCCTGCTATTTCCATTGTCCATTAAGTCATTTTGTGGCTCATCACTTGCTCGGACATCCTGTTTAATCTTTACTCAGACAGTTGGTTTACATGTGGGTTTTGAGAACTCCTGAACCCCATCAAGTTTGTCTTGTTTCAGGTTCTGTGCCAGTGACATGTCCTTGGCAGATATAATAGGCCGACACTGTCCTATGTTTGTCGACCCAGGAAGCTTTCCTGATAAGAAAGAGATATTCCTATAATATTCAATACATTGCTAAATATTTTATCACACAGTGATTCCTTACAGATCTCCCCACCTTGAGAAGGAAATAAAAGCAAAATACTGCAGACGCTGGAATCTGAAACAGAAACAGAAAATGCTGGAAAATTCCAACACTTCTGACAGCATCTGTGGAGAGAGAATAGAGCCAATGTTTCGAGTCTGACTGACTCCCTGCCTCAAAACATTGGCTATATTCTCGCTCCACAGATGCTGTCAGACTTATTGAGATTTTCCCATTTTCTATTTTTGAAAAGGAATATCTTACTGAATTCTCACTAATTTCTTACTAACCTCACTATTTCTAAACTATGAGCTTGTTTTCCTCATTTTTTGATGACATCCCATGGATAACATAGTAAACCTACTTGAATGATCAGAATCAGCAACACAAACCCTTCAGCTGCCATTAAGAATAACTATAAAACCTTTTCCAGTAAATGTGATAACGATCAACTTTGATTCATCCTCCCCACCGTGCAGGTCATCTCACACAACTTTAAATTATTGACATGTTGTCAATACATCTGGTTCAAACAAAACTTCATGCACGGACTTTAAATATTCTCCAGCTCCCTGTTCATCTGCATCCACCTTGTGGATATTTTCTAACGGATACTGGACCCTCTTCAACTTAATTTCACCTTTCTGAACTGGTTTAGAAATCCAATTATATAGGATTTACTCGTAATCCCCATCACCACCTTCTCCAATCCCCAGGATATCTCTCAGCCCCGGCCTGTCAGACTTTCTCTGTCAGATTATCTATCAGTCATTCCCTGTAATGAGGCAGTGCCATTGTATAGTCCTGGCTTCACTTAGGAACTTCTCCATTCATGTTTAACGAAGACTGATCCCACTCCGAACTTGTAAGATTTAGCTCCGCAAATCACAGATTCCCCAAAAAGGGTGTTGAGCTCAGAAGTGATTTGAAGTATTTCATTGAGAAGCAACAGTTTGAATATGATGCAGAAGCCAAATAAACAGGAAAAACCCACAAACTGGCAGGTAAAAATGGTTTACCAGTCCCAGAGAGAGTGCTGGTCTCTGTAGCTGGTGGCTGCAGTCTCCTCTGAATGGTTTACTGGTGTGAACCAGAGTGTGGGTATTGGGCTGAAGGCAGTACGGATCACTTCAAAATCCCTTTGCTCTCAAGAGCCTGTTTTAAACTTCACACAGGCAGCTGGTTTATGTACGGGTCATGAGATCCGATTGTATCAGGGTTATAAATCTCTTGTTTCAGGGTCTCGCGACATTGTCCTTGGCAGAGATAACAAGCCTGTCCTGTGTTTCAAAAACAGAAAATGCTGGAAAATTTCAGCTGGTCTGACAGCATCTGGAGGGAGAAAAATAGAGCCGATGTTTTGAGTCTGGATGACCCTTCGTCAGAGCTGCGATGGAAGCTTTCTTCATAAGACAGAGAGTGAGCTACTTCTATAATCCAGAATATTCTGAAAATTTTATAAAGTTATTAGATAACAATTTCTTACAGTCCGTTACTTGGATTGAACTTGTCTCCACTCCCGGGCTGAGGGGAATTCTGTACCAGACGGGAGGGGTAACATTTGGGATCTCTCGATTCTCCACCAATTTCCATTCCCCTTCTTTCTGGTGGATAATGGAGGTGTGACTGTGTGTAATGTGCAGATCAGTAAGAATTGTCAGCAAGGATTAATCAGCATTTTAATTGGAGATGTTAATCAGTGGAACCTCTCAGACACTGAATTGTAAAGTTTGTACCGAAGATCAATTTGGGATTGAAGTAAGAAGTTCAGAATCCTGTTCGTAAATTAATTTCTGATGCGAGTTGCTGAATTATGGGGAAAGGTCGCAGACAGAGGTTCTTAAAGGGACACTGCAGCCCAGAGAACGCAATCAGCTCTAGATCCAGAATATTAAACTCCAGCCTAGTTACTGAGTATAAACAAACTCCAGCTGTCAGAATGAAAGGGCCTGGTTGTCATTAACAGCAGCAATAACAGCAGAATCCAATCCCTGGTGAACTCACTGGTGTTTCAGCAGCTGAGATGAATCAATGAATCCCTTCCCACACTCGGAGCAGCTGAACGGCCTCTCCCCAGTGTGAACACGCTGATGTAATGCTAAGTTGGATGACTGAGTGAAATCCTTCCCACACATGGAGCAGTTGAAGGGTCTCTCCCCAGTGTGGGTGTGTCAATCTATTTCCAGTTTGGATGGGCAAGTGAATGCTTTCCCACAGTCGCCACATTTCCACGGTTTCTCCGTGGTGTCGGTGTCATCATGTCACTCCAGGTTGATGATCAGTTGAAGCCTCGTCCACACACACAACACGTGTACAGCTTCTCCCCTCTGTGAACAATGTGATGTTTTTTCAGGCTGTGTAACTGTTTAAAGCTCTTTCCACAGTCAGTTCACTGGAACACTCTCACTCGGGTGTGTGTGTGTCTCGGTGATTTTCCAATCCCATTGATTTATGAAATCTTTTCCCACAGACAGAACAGATAAACATTTTTCCTTCCACATTCAAAGACCAATGATATTCAGCTCCTGATGAATCGAGTGACTCTCAGATTTTGACATGATGTTTGTTCTGACTTTTCTGTCTGGAACTCCTCTCACTCTCACCCCCTGTAAAAGGAGTTTACAGAAGTTATCAGTGTAAATAGAGGACAGAAATTCAGAGCAGACAATTCTAGTTTCTGTGGAAGCTTTCAAGGGAACAGAGGAATTAGGAGCAGAAGTTGGTAAACTCAGCTCTTCGAGCTGCTCCGCCATTCAATCAGATCATGGCTGATCTCTCCCTGGTCTCAAATCCACCTCCCCACCTGTTTATACTCCAGATTCTTTACAATAAATACCAACATCCCATTTGCCTTTTTTATGACATGCTGCACCTGCAGACCGACTTTCTGTGATTCATGAACATAGACACCCAGATCCCTCTGCCTGGACACATTTTGAATCTGCTTTCCATTTAGATAATTAGCCTTTCCATTTTTTTCTGTCAGTGGATAACCTCACACCTATCCACACTAAACTCCATCTGCCAAACTTTTGCCCATTCTCCTAACCTATCTATATCCATCTGTGGAATCTTTATATCCTCTTCACTGACTGCTTTCCCACCTATTTTAGTGTCATCCGCAAATTTTGCTGTGTTACACTCTGTCCCTGGTTGCAGATCATTTATATCGATTGTCGAGTTGAGGTCTGAAGACTGACCCCTGCAGCACCCCATTAGTTACATTTTGCCAGCCAGAGAAGGACCCATTTATCCCGACCCTCTGCTTTCTGTCAGTGAGCCAATCCTCAATCCAATCTAGTGCAATACCCCCAATCCCCTGCGATCTCAACTTCTGGATCGGTCTTTTATGTGGCACCTTGTCAAACGACTTCTGGAAGTCTATATATACCACATCCACAGGTTCCCCACTATCCACCTTGCTGGTTATATCCTCAAAGAATTCAAGCAAGTTTGTCAAACATGACTTACCCTGAATAAAACCATGCTGACAATGGATTGAGCTTTGACGTTCCAAATGCTCATTCATCTCCTCCTTAACGATTGATTCCAGCAACTTCCTCACTACAGAGGTCAAGCGAACTGGCCTTTGCTTTCCTACTTTTTTCCCTCTCCCTTTTTGAATAAAGGCATCACATTAGCGTGTTTCCAATCCACCGAGACCTTACCAGAAACCAAGGAATTTTAAAATATCACAACTAATGCATCCACTATCTCTGCTGCCACCTCCTTTAATACCCGAGGGTGCAGGCCATCAGGCCCCAGAGACTTATCTGCCTTTAATCCTTTTAGTTTATTCAACACTGTCTCCCTAGTGATGGTTATTGTACCAAGTTCCTCTACATTAACGATAGTTTTTGGAAAATCTTCATGATTCTCTACCATGAAGACAGAGGCAAAATATTGGTTTGTGTCTCTGCCATCTCTGTGTTCCCCATCATCAGTATTGTCCTCTAAAGGACCAACATTTACTTTAGCTATTCTCTTCCTCTTTGTATACTTATAGTTCCCCCATATATACTTCCCCAGATCTGTAACTGTGTCCCACACACTCCTGTCCCTCTCTGCTCATTGCTCCAGATTCAGTCTGATTCTCTCTCCTCCTGTCCTTAAACTGGTGACTCAGGCTGTTGGTCCATTCCTTCACTCTCATCCCAACAAATTATGCAGCTCACAACAACAAATCAACTTTAATGACTTTATTACTGATTTTAAATATCCAGAAATAATCACCTTTTCTCAGTTGGGCCTTTGCTCCAGGTTATGATTCCACAACAATGAAGAGAGAGGATTCGCTGGTTGGCTGGAGAGCCGAGAGGGAGCAGCTGGAGGACCAAGCGGGAGCGGCTGGTCCTCCAACCAACTAGAGTGAATGAGGGGCGGGCTGGAGGACCGAGAGGGAGCGGAGTGCCCCCTCCAGTCCTGCTCCAGAATCTGTGGAATCTTGTGCCTTTATTCACTTGTTAGACTCATAGAATCCCTAGAGGAGGCCATTCAGCCCATCGAGTCTGCACCGACCACAATCTCACCCAGGCTCTATCCCCATAACCCATGCATTTACCCTAGCTAGTCCCCCTGACACTAAGGGGCAATTTAGCATGTCCAATCCACCTAACCAGCACACCTTTGGGCTGTGGGACAAAACCGGAGCACCCGGGGGAAACCCACACAGACACAGGGAGAATGCGCAAACTCCACACAGACAGTCACCCAAGCCGGGAATCGAACTTGGGGCCCCTGGTGCTGAGGCAGCAGTGCTGACCACTGTGCCACCGTGCCACTTGTCAAGTGTCTTGAATCGCAACCATTATTTCAATCAAAGTGTTTATTGTCCCTAACTGGATCTCCCCTCACATCCCGGGGTCTGGTCAAGGATCGTAACAATAAATAAGGGGGTGAAAATTTATCGGGGTGGGTGGGTATATGGAGTTGAGGTTACAATCAGATCAGACATTATCTTATTGAATGGTAGGCCAGACTCAAGGGGCCAAGTAGCTGACTCCTCCTAATTCCTATATCTGCATGTATGTTCACTAATGTCCTTTAGGGAAGGAAATCTGCCGTCCTTACCTGGTCTGGCCTACATGTGACACCAAAGCCACAGCAATGTGGTTGTTTCTTAAATGCCCACCAAGGGCAACTAGGGATGGGCAATAAATGCTGGCCAGCCAACGACGACCATATCCCACAAATGAATAAAAAAATGTTGCAATGATAGCCATGCAGTTGATATCAATGTATTTATATTGTTTTTTTTTCTTATTTAAGGAGGGGGGGGGGGGGTGTTTAAAATTTCAGATTTATTCTGTAGACAGCCAGTGTGACTGGAAAACATTTAGCTTCAGGGTGTAAAAGCAAGTTGGAACAAAAGGTCCAGTGGTTAGGTCAGAGCTTCCTTCTCCCCAGGTCTGTTCTAACAAACTGTGTCCATCTGAGCTACATTTATACAAACTCACTCACTCAGTAAGTGATCAGATTTCACTGAACTACAACAACAACTTATATTAATGTAGTGCTTTTCACATAAAATATCCTAAGCAGTTACACAGGAACAAAAGGACATATTGCGTCAGATGATCCAAAGAGATTGGTTATAAGGAGAGTCTTTAGGGAGGAAAGTGAAGTGGAAAGGTGGAGAGGTTGAGGGAGGAAATTCCAGAGCTTAGGGTCCAGGCAGCTGAAGGCACGGCCACCAATGGTGGAGTGATTTAAATCATGGGTGAAGGACAACTGGGAAAGGACATCTGGGAACGGGGCTCCATGTGTGTGGCCCCATAGCCCAGGCTCAAGGCTCTAATCTGAACTTTGGGACAGAGTTTGACTGTCCCTGGTCTCACAGAAAAACAATTCCCCCGATAAACATCTTGTAAGATCTGTGTTTATTGATACCATAAAAAGTTGGGGCCAGTCCAGTCCTCCTGTGTACAGGATGGGATTGATTTTAACAGATTTAAACTCCTCTGGATCTCAGTGTTACAACTTGAATATCTTTCGGTTAAAAATGAAAATAAATAAATATTGGAAAAGTGAACAGAACAAAAATGGGGAATCAGACACAACCCCCTTCATGTTCACTGAACATTCCTTCACCCACTCATCCACCCAGTGGCTCCCAGCCGGATCGACAATCAGCACAAAGCCAGAGAGAGGGGGAGCTGGTCCTCGGGATGTAACAATGGACAAGGGCTGGAAGTTTACAGTTTATGGTCATGACCTGCTTGGAGGCAAGTCAGAGCCGTGCTTGAAGCTCCATGGAGGCAGCCACTTTCTCCATGATAGACAGTCTCTGGAACCTCCACCAGCCCCACAACCTCCGAGCTCCCTGCCCTCCTCCAATTAGGGAAGAAGGTGACTCAGTGGTAACGTCTTTGATTTGATTTATTATTATCACCTGTATTGGGATACTGTGAAAAGTATTGTTTCTTTCACAACATACAGACAAAAAACATACTGTTCATAGAGTACATCAGGGAGAAGGAAAGGAGAATGTGCAGTAAATAGTGTTAAAGTCATAGCTAGGGTGAAGAGAAAGATCAGCTTAATGCAAGATAGGTCCATTCAAGAGTCTGATGGCAGCAGACAAGGTGTTCTTGAGTCGGTTGGTACGTGATCTCAGACTTGAATGCTTTCTATGGTGCATCTGTAAAAGTTGGTGAGAGTCATGGCAGACATGCCGTATTTCCTCGGCATCATTAAGTCTCACAATACCAGGTTAAAGTCCAACAGGTTTATTTGGTAGCACAAGCTTTCAGAGCGCAGCCCCTTCCTCAGGTGAGTGAAGAATTGGGTTCACAAACAGGGCATATACAGACACAAACTCAATTACAAGATAATGGTTGGAATGTGAGTCTTAACAGGTAATCAAGTCTTTACAGGTGCAGACAATGCGAGTGGAGAGAGGGTTAAGCACAGGTTAAAGAGGTGTGAATTGTCTCAAGCCAGGACAGTTAGTGAGATTTTGAGACCATGCAGACGCTACAACAATGGATGAAAAGACACCGCTCGACAATCACCAGGCAGGAGTGTACTCTTCCTGTCGGGGAACACTCACAGGCATTCAGCCTCTGATCTTCGGGTAAGCGTTCTCCAAGGCGGCCTTCAAGACACACGATAATGCAGAATCTCCGAGCAGAAACTGATAGCCAAGTTCCGCACACACGAGGACGGCCTCAACTGGGATCTTGGGTCCATGTCACACTATCTGTAATCCCCACGACTTGCCTGGGCTTGCCGAGTCTGCATTCTCTGGTGTTTCAAAGAATGAAAGGTGATCTCATTGAAACTTACAAAATATTTAAAGGGATAGACAGGGGAGGTGCAGATGAGATGTTTTCCCTGGGGAGTCGAGAACCAGGAGACACAATTTCCAAATAAAGGGGAATCCACTTAGGTCCAGTCTCAGGGGAGATATTTATTTTTTAAAAGTTCATTATTACTGTCACAAGTAGGCCTACATTAACACTGAAATGAAGTTACTGTGAAAATCTCCTCACTGCCACACTCCGCACCTGTTCGGGTTCACTCAGAGGGTTGTGAATCTTTGAAATTCTCTACCCCAGAGGGCTGTGGAAGTTCAGTCATTGAGTGTTTTTAAAGCAGAGATTGATAGATTTCTAAATACCAATATCACAAAGGGATATGGGGATAGTGTGGGGGAAAAGGCCTTGAAGTGGATGTTCAGCCCTGATTGGATTGAATGGTCGAGCAGGCTCGATGGGCTGAATGGCCAGCTCCTGCTCCTATGTTCCAATGATACAAAGATAGGCAGGAGAGTAAGTCGTGAAGAGGTGGTAAGGAGATACAAAGTGATGCAGAAAAGTGAGTGGGAAAAGATATGGTAAATGGAATATAGTGCGGGAAAATGTGAAATTGTCAAATTTGGCTGAGAGAATAAAAGATTTATTATCTAAATGGTGAGAAATTGCAGAGCTCTGAGATTCAGAGGAATCTGGGTGTCCAAGAGTATCCTTTATAATAGATAGTAGCATTTTCCCTCCTACTGAGGGAAAACAGTTTAAGGCTAACAGGTCTGTGGTTCCCATTTTCTCTCTCTCCCCTTAAACAGTGGGGTTACATTTTCCATCTTCCAATCTGCAGCAACCATTCCAGAATCTATAGAATTTGGAAAGATGACCACCAGTGTATCCACTATCTCCACAGACACATTGTTTGGTTTCTCTGCCATTTTCCTATTTCCTATTATAAACTCTCCTGTGTCCGCCTGGAATGGACCCACATTTGTCTTTGTGAATCTTTTCCTTTTCACATACCGATAGGAGCTTTTTCAATCAGTTTTTATGTTTCGCTCGTTTGCACTCATATTCAATTTTCTCTTTCTTTATCAGTTTCTTGGTCCTTCTTTGTTGAATTCTAAAACAAGTTCCCAATCCTTGGCCTTATGAATATTTTGGCCACTTTGAGTCTCTTCCACGGATCTAATTGAATCTTTAACTTTTCTTGTAAGCCATAGTTGCTTCACTTTTCCCATTGGATTTTTGTTCCTTAAAGGAATCTATATTTGTTATATATATGTGAAATGAAAGTGGTCAAAGTCCCAGAGGACCACAGACTGATCTCCGCTTTGAGAGAGAGCTGACCGGTGGTGGTTTAACCTGAGGGTCACCACACATCAAATGAGGGACAAGGTTGAGAAGGTGGGGCATTTGTGTGTAACCTCAGCCAGTACGGGAGTTGAACCTGCACTGTTGGTACCACTCCACACCACAAACAAGCCATCCAGCCAACTGAGCTAACTGACCCTCTCATCAACATATAATAATCCCTGAAATATTAGCTATTACCTGTCTCCTATTATACCTTTTGATGCAGTTTCCCAATCCATCTCAGATACAGGATCTCATATATTAGTTTTCTTCTGTGAGAAACATCCCGATAAATTAAACAAAAGAACCATATAAGTACCACAGCCCATCTCCATGGCAATGTCACATACTTCAGTGGGGTTCCAAACAGAATTACGAATGAAATATCTTTGAACTGACAAACGTGCTTCACTCTTGTGATCCTTGTGAAATTTGAAGACAAGAAATGTGCTCTCCCAGGCTCAAAGATCATCAGCCCACTGGAGGCAAAGCCGTGAGTCCGGCCAGTCCAGCAGAAAGAAACCCTCTGACTCTCCCCGTTGACCAACTGAGAGAATGAACAAAATGCAGTCCTGGACATAAGTGAGAGCAGAAACAATAACAGCAGAATCCAAACCCTGGAATCACTTGTGAACTCGCTGGTGTCTCAGCAGATGGAATGAGTAAGCAATTCCATTCCCACGTTGAGAGCAGGTGAACGACCCCTACTCTGTGTGAACTCGCCAGTGTTTCTGCAGGGAGGATGAATCACTGAATATCTTCCCACATTGAGAGCAGGTGAACGGTTTCTCTCCAGTGTGGATTTGCTGGTGTGTCTGCAGTTTGAAAAGCCAAGAGAAGACCTTCCCACAGTGAGAGCAGGTGAATGGTCTCTCCCCAGTGTGGATTCGCTGGTGTATCTGCAGGTTGGATAACTGACTGAATCCCTTCCCACATTGAAAGCAGGTGAATGGCCTCTCCCCAGTGTGAATGCGCTGGTGTATTTGCAGAGCGGATGAATCACTGAATCCCTTCCCACACTGAGAGCAGGTGAATGGCCTCTCCCCAGTGTGAACCCGCTGATGTCTCAATAGATTGGCTGACATGGTGAATCCCTTCCCACACACGGAGCAGGTGAATGGCCTCTACCCAGTGTGAACTCTCTGGTGTGTCAGCAGCTGGGATGAGAGAGGGAATCTCTTCCCACACTTGGAGCAGATAAATGGCTTCTGCCCAGTATGAACTTGCTGGTGTCTCTGCAGGGTTGATGGATCAGTGAATCCCTTCCCACACACAGAGCAGGTGAACGGCCTCTCCCCGCTGTGAACTCGTCGGTGTCTCCGCAGATGGGATGAATCACTGAACCGCTTCCCACATTGAGGGCAGGTGAATGGCCTCTCCCCAGTGTGAACTCGCTGGTGTACCCGCAGGTGGGATGAATAACTGAATCCCTTTCCACACTGAGAGCAGGTGAACGGTTTCTCCCCGGTGTGAACTCGCTGGTGTATCAGCAGGGAGGATGACTGAGTGAATCCCTCCCCACACTGAGAGCAGGTGAACGGTTTTTCCCCGGTGTGAACTTGCTGGTGTATCCGCAGGTGGGATGACTGAGTGAATCCCTCCCCACACTGAGAGCAGGTGAACGGTTTTTCCCCGGTGTGAACTTGCTGGTGTATCCGCAGGTGGGATGACTGAGTGAATCCCTCCCCACACTGAGAACAGGTGAACGGTTTCTCCCCGGTGTGAACTCGCTTGTGGGACTGTAGGAAGGATAGCCGAGTGAATCCCTCCCCACACTCAGCGCACGTGAATGGCCTCTCTCCAGTGTGAACTCGCTGGTGTGTCTGCAGGTGGGATGACTGAGTGAATCCCTTCCCACACTGAGAGCAGATGAATGGTCTCTCTCCAGTGTGAACTCTCTTGTGGCACTGTAGGAAGGATAGCCGAGTGAATCCCTTCCCACACTGAGAGCAGGTGAATGGCCTCTCTCCAGTGTGAACTCGCTGGTGTGTCAGCAGGTGGGATGACTGAGTGAATCCCTTCCCACACTGAGAGCAGGTGAATGGCTTCTCCCCAGTGTGAATGCGCTGATGGATTTCCAGTTGTGACGAAAACCTGAATTCCTTCCCACAGTCCCCACATTTCCATGGTTTCTCCATGGTGCTGGTGTCCTTGTGTCTCTCCAGGTTGGACGATCAGTTGCAGCTTCATCCACACACAGAACACAGGTACAGTTGCTCTTTTTTGTGAATGGTGTGATATCTCTTCAGGCTGTGTCACTGGTTCAAGCTCTTTCCACAGTCAGTTCACTGGAACACTCTCACTCAGGTGTGTGTGTGTCTCGGTGCTTTTCCAATCACACTGATGTTTGAAATCTTTTAAAGCCGACAGATCGTGACTCTGTCAGATCGAGATGTGACATTTGAGATTTCTGTCTGTGATTCCTCCTCTTCTGATATCCTTTAAAAACAATTTACAAAAAACATCACAGTCAGAACAGACAATTCTCGCTTCTATGGGAACATCCTTTCCTCTGTCATTAATGAAAATCTGTAAATCTCCATCCCACACATTGTCCCTCCATTCTCACGCTGCCGGATCTAACATTCAGCCACCCAACACTCCTGATGGTGCTGATTCAGGATGAATGACAGATCCATGCTCACTGCTTCCTGTCCTGGACAGCGAGGTCAGAACAAATAGAGTTGTCCTGTCTCGAGAGACTAAATAGTCTGGGTCTGTGTTCCTTGGAGTTTAGAAGAGTGAGGATGACTTTATTCAAACATATAATTTGATTTGATTCATTATTGTCGCACGTATTAACAAACAGTGAAAAGTATTGTTTCTTGCGCACTATACAGACAAAGCATACCATTCATAGAGAAGGAAGCAAGAGAGTGCAGAATGTAGTGTTACAGTCATAGCTCGGGTGTAGAGAAAGAGCAACTTAATGCAAGGTAAGTCCATTCAAAAGTCTGACAGCAGCAGGCCCCTTTCTGCACTGTAGGGTTTCTATGAAATGCCTTTTTATGGTAGATGCCCTCAGACTTTTGTATCTTTTTCCCGACGGAAGAAGGTGGAAGAGAGAATGTCCGGGGTGTGTGGGGTCCTTGATTATGCTGGCTGCTTCGCCAAGGCAGTGGGAAGTGTAGACAGAGTCAATGGATGGGGGGCCCTGGTTTGCGTGATGGATTGGGCTACATTCACGACATTTTGTAGTTCCTTGCGGTCTTGGGCAGAGCAGGAGCCACATTAAAACTGTGATACAACCAGAAAGAATGCTTGCTATGGTGCATCTGTAAATCTGTATAAGATCCTGAGGGAGCTTGATAGAGTAGATGGTGAGATATTTTCACGAGAGGAAGAGAACACGCTACAAGGGGCGGCATGGTAGCACAGTGGTTAGCACTGCTGCTTCACAGCTCCAGGGACCTGGGTTCAATTCCCGGCTTGGGTCACTGTCTGTGTGGAGTTTGCACATTCTCCTCGTGTCTGCGTGGGTTTCCTCCGGGTGCTCCGGTTTCCTCCCACAGTCCAAAGATGTGCAGGTTAGGTTGATTGGCCATGCTAAAATTGCCCCTTAGTGTCCTGGGATGCGTAGATTAGAGGGATTAGCGGGTAAATATGTAGGGATATGGGGGTAGGGCCTGGGTGGGATTGTGGTCGGTGCAGACTCGATGGGCCAAATAGCCTCTTTCTGTACTGTAGGGTTTCTATGTTTCTATGAAGTTAAAGGGCCAGTTATTTAAAACTGAGGTGCGGAGAAATTTCTTCTCGCTGAGGGTGGTGAATCTCTGGAATTCTCTGCTCCAAAGGATGGTAGAGGCTGAATCATTAGAAATATTTAAAATGGAGGTGGATAAATATTTGATAGATTGAGGAATAGAGGGCGATGGGGAAATGGCTCACAAAAGGAGGCCGGCATCGATCAGCCAGGATTGTTCTGAATGGCAGGGTCGCTTGAAGGGCCTGGTGGCCTCTCCTGCTTCTATTTCTTGTGATCAGTTGCTGCAAGTCCCCAATTTCCCCCAGAATGAGAAAAGAAATGGAAAGGGGGAGAAAAGAAAGTGTTTTACTCACAGATGTTGGCCTCTTTTAAGGTCAAACCAAATAAACAAACAGGAGGAAGTTTCAGTCAGTCTGAAGCGCAATCTTCTTTCACACAAAGCCCGTCCTGTGATTGGCTGGAGGACCAGAGTCCTTCCGGTCCTCCAATTCTTCCCATTGGTCAACACCTCAGCGTGAAGGTCAGGGGGCGGGCTCTCCCCTGCACATGCGCAGTTTCCCCTCTCCCTCAGGGCCGGGTGCCTGGAAACCTTGGCTCGAGGAGGTGCCGGGGGAGGGGGGTACAAAGGGTGGGGTCGGGGCTCCCATGTCCGGGCGTCCGGGCCTGCGCACTGGGATCCAAGGATGTTGGCGCGGAGCAGAGTGATTGCTGTTGGATTGAGTCGTCACAATGACTCAGAGGGGCGTTCCCAGCACGCAGTGTCCCATTGGCAGCAATATCACTGGTTACAGAAGCAGCACACTGCGGATTGGACACCAGCTCAGTGCGGCTGGCGGTCAAAGCCCCGCCCACCCCCACGTGGGCTCGGGTTCCGCCCCTTATTGTCTACATGCGGCAGATTGACCAATGGCAATGCGTGGAGGACCGGATCAGCCCTGGTCCTCCAGCCAGTCAGAGTCCGGGCCTTGTGTCAATGGCTGCACGAATGTTCCTCCATTGTTTGTCCAACAAACTGCTGCTCATCCTCCTCCTCTCTCTGAACAAAGATTGAGCTTCAGATAGATTCAATCTTCCTCCTGTCTCCAACCTCTGTGAGTGGGAAAGATTGGATTGTCCAGCCAGTCCACCATATTGGCCGTTCGCTTTGCGTGTTGGCCAGTATGGTGTGCTCCAGGCAGGGGGCGGGCAGAGGATAAGGAGTTCAAGGCGGGCTTAATGCGCGCCTTGCGGTGAGCTTTTGGAAATGTGGCCGCTGGGAGGAACGCCTTGGTCGGCGTGAAGTTTCTGTTCCAAGTGCTTGGGTTCGTGACTTGTGCAAGAACTTTTTGTTTCGGCTGGGGCTTGTTGAATGCTGCTCTCGCTGGGATTCCTGTGCCTTGAAAGGCGTGGCCCGGGTGGATGCAGTCTCGGAGGGCCCAAGCCAGGGAGGAGCCATTTGGGAACTATGGTTTCGGAAGGTTCAGCCGCGGAAGGTGTGACCCCAGACGGTGCAGCCCCAGTGAGTGTGATTTTGGAAGATCTGGCCCGGAGTGGTGGACTTTGGAGGACTGTAGTTGAGCGTTGTCGACTTCGGACGGTGGAATGTTGATGGGCGAAGCTCTGGAAGGCGATGTCTCCGAAATGTTTCACAATTGTATGGTTGTTCATGGATTGTTTGTTATTGTAATATGTGGTTTTCCTGTTATGGTAGTTGGTGGTTTGTTCCGGCCCCCGTCTATTTTCTTGCGTTATTTGTGGCCTGGGGGGCATCCCCCCCCCTGGATAAAGTCACCCCCGGGGGGTGTGACATCCACTTGGGGAAAGTTCTGGGTGGTGAAGCCCCGGACATAGTAACACCAGAGGGATTTTTATTCTCCGGGAGAAAAATTGGGAAGGCAGGCCTGAACTGAGTACCCTGGAGAGACTCTCCCACCGCCCCGGCTGAAATTCCGGAAGGGATTCCGGATTGAGTAGGCGGGGTGGTTTCCCCCATTTCCCCCCTCCGGCTGAACATCCGTAAGGTGTAACCCCCGGATGTGAGTACCACTGGAGGGTTGCATCCCCCGGCAGGTGGACAAACCCAGGGGACGGTGCCCTTATGCTTCAGTGTTTATTTTTTTTGTTGTGTACAGTTGTAGTGTTGTGTTAATGTTTGTAGATTTGTAGATTATGATTTGTAAATGGAGGTGTATTTTGAGGGCAATGCCCTGGAAAACTGTAATTGACGATGAACCCTTCCGAAATGGAAGGTAGTAACTGATAAATGGATGGCGTTTAGCCATTGGTAATGTATTTTTTTCACATTTGTTCTTTGTGTATTTGTAATTGTTTTGTATTAACGTATTTGTAATAAACAAAAAGAAACCAACAGTGTTGTTGTGTGTGTTAGCAGCATTGAATTTGCTGCTGCAAATCATCAACATTTCTTTGCATGTGAAAGCACTGGTTGAAAGAACTGAGCAGTTTTCTCTGCCCTGTGCATTGGTGGTTCAGTGGTAGAATTCTTGCCTGTCATGCGGGAGGCCTGGGTTCGATTCCCGAACAAGGCAAAGCCACTTCTTTTACCTTAAAAGAGGCCAACATCTGTGAGTAAAACACTTTCTTTTCTCCCCCTTTCCATTTATTTTCTCATTCTGGGGAAAATTGGGGACTTGCAGCAACTGAAGGGAAAGGAAGTGAATCCAGTCTGTACATTCCACACATTGTTAGTCCAGTCAGATAGACATATATCTGTCTGGCAGCCTGCATGGAGATTTCCAGCTCTCTGTGTCCAGGGCAGGAAGCAGTGAGCATGGATCTGTCAATCAGCCTCAATCAGCACCTTCAGGAGAATTGGGAGGGTGAATATTAGATACAGCAGAGTGAGAATGGAGGGAGAGTGTGTGGGATGGAGATTTACAGCTTTTGGGGAATGAGAGAGGAAGAATGTTCCATAGAAACTGGAATTGTCTGTTCTGAATTTCTATCCTGTGCTGACATTGATGAATTTTTCAAACTCGTTTCAGGATATGAGGAGGTGAGGATTGACAGACCAAAATCTTGAAACAAACATCACATCAGCATCCGACACCCTCACTCAATTCATCCGGACCTGAATATTATCGGCCTTTGAATCTAGAAGGAGAAATGTTTCCCTGTTCTGTCTGCATCAACGGGCCTTTAATATCAATGTGACTGGAAAAGTACCAAGGCACAGATACACCCGAGTGAGAGTGTTCCAGTGAACTGAGTGTGGAAAGAGCTTTAACCAGTTACACAGCCTGAAAATACATCGCAGCATTCACAGCAGGGAGAGACTGTACCCACATTCTGTGTGAGATTTAACTGATTGTTTAACCTGGAGAGTCACAAGGACACCCGCACCATGGAGAAACCGTGGAAATGTGGGGACTGTGGGAAGAGATACAGAGCCCCCTGTGACCTGGAAATTCATCGACGTATTCACACTGGGGAGAGGCCATTCATCTGCTCTGTGTGTGGGCAGAGATTCACTCGGTTATATCATCTGCAGCGACATCGGCTGGTTCACACTGGAGAAAGAGCGTTCATGTGCTTTGAGTGTGGGAACGGATTCGCTCATTTACCCGATCTGCAGAAACACCAGCGCGTTCACACTGGAGAGAGACCATTCATCTGCTTGGTGTGTGGGAAAGGATTTATGCAGTTATCCAATCTGTCAAAACACAAAGTCACTCACAGCAATGAGAGACCCTTTAAATGCTCTGACTGTGGGCGTGATTTCAAAAGCTCTCGGGAACTGATGATTCACCAGCGCATTCACACTGGGGAGAGACCATTCAGCTGCTCTCACTGCTCAAAGAGATTTAGAACATCATCCCACCTGCGGATACACCAGCGAATTCACACTGGGGAGAGACCGTTCACCTGCTCTGTGTGTGGGAAGGGATTCACTCAGTCATCCAGCCTGCTGAACCACAATCTCACTCACACCAATGAGAGACCCTTTAAATGTTCTGACTGTGGAAGTGGTTTCAAAAGCTCTCGGGAACTGATGATTCACCAGCGCATTCACACTGAGGAGAGACCGTTCAGCTGCTCTCACTGCACAAAGAGATTTAGAACATCATCCCACCTGCGGCAACACCAGTGAGTTCACACTGGGGAGAGACCGTTCACTTGCTGTGCGTGTGGGAAGGGATTCACTCAGTCATCCAGCCTGCGGAGACGCCAGCAAGTTCACAAGTGATGACGGGTTGGATTCTGCTGTTATTCCTGCCATTAATCACATTCAGGACTGAACCATGTTTATTCTTATAGTTGGTGAAGTGGAAGGGTAGGAGAGATTCTTTCTGCTGGACTGGCCGATCGCTCGACTTTGCTTCCAGTGGGCTGATGCTCTTTGAGCCTGGGAGAGCACATTTCCACTGAAATGATCCACAAAAGCTGATGAAGGACATTTATTTTATCCTGGATAGTAAATAGTGTTTTTCCCCCCACTACAGGTAGATCTGAAATAAATACAGAAAGAACTGGAAAAACGCAGCAGGTCTGGCAGCATCTGTGGAGAGAGAAACAGAGTTAACATTTCACACTGCTGGATTGGGAATCGATCTAGGAAACCTCCTCTGAACTGCTTCCATGGTATTTATAAAATGGGACAGCACGGCAGCACAGTGGTTAGCACTGCTGCATCATAACACCAGGGACCCAGGTTCAATTCCAGCCTGGGTCACTGTCTGTGTGGAGTTTGCACGTTCTCCCCATGTCTGTGTGGGTTTCATCCGGGTGCTCCGGTTTCCTCCCACAGTCCAAAGATGTGCGGGTTAGGTGGATTGGCTATGCTAAATTGACTCTTGTGTCAGGGGGATTAGCAGGGTAAATGTGTGGGGTTATGGGAATAGGGCCTGGGTGGGATGCTGTTTGGTACAGACTCAATGGACAGAACGGCCTCTGTCTGTACTGCAGGGATCCTACGATCCTTTGTTTAATTGGAGACAAAACTGCACCCGGTGTTCAAGATGCAGTTTCAGCAACGCCCTGTATAACTGAAGCAGAACATCTTTACTTCAATGTTCAATTTCTCTCGTAATAAAGGATAGCATTCCATTTGTGAGAATGGTGATTTATTTGAACTAAGACTTATGAGATTCTCTTGTTTACAATAACTCCATAACTGTAAATCACACCAGGTTCCAGTGACTTAACCATGTGGCTCGAAAGAATACTTTAAATGGTGAATTCAGGAAGTTTATTAACCATTAAAAATGTAACAAGTTAGAAAGATAAAAAAGGAAAGTATCGATTAACAGTAAAAGGAGAAAGCTCAGCTTTAACAATTGAATGTATGAACTTATGAAATGTTATGGGGAGAAGCAGGAACTAGGGATGAGGAGCATATCAGCCATGATCGAATGATTCGATGGGCCGAATGGCCTAATTCTGCTCCAAGATCTTATGAACAGATTTCTCTCTATCCTTTTCAGACCAGGACATGAAGTGATGGCTCCGAAACCATGGATAACTTGTAAAATCAACAGCTCCCAACACCTCTCTGTAGGGCACAGTGGTTTGCGCTGCTGCCTCACAGCGCCAGGGACCTGGGTTCGACTCCCGGCTTGGGTCACAGTATGCACATTCTCCCCGTGTCTGCGTGGGTTTCCTTCGGGTGCTCCGGTTTCCTCCCACAGTCCGAAAGACATGCTGGTTTTCAGAGTAACTTCAATGCAGTGTTAATGTAAGCCGACTTGTGACACTAATAAATGAAGTTCCGGGGAAAATCCCCGAGTCACCACACTCTGGCATCTGTTTGGGTTACACTGAGGGAGAATTTAGCATGGTCAATGCACCTAACCAGCACATCTTTTGGACTGTGGGAGGAAACCAGAGCACCCGGAAGAAAACCCGGCAGACACGGGAACAACGTGCAAAGTCCACAGAGTCACCCAAGCCGGGAATCAAACCCAGGTCCCTGGCGCTGAGGCAGCAGTGCTAACCAGTGTGCCACCGGGCCACCCTAACAAGTCTTGTTATGTTTTTTCCATTCTGTTGGCATCAGAAGGCAATATCTTATAATTCCCACAGCATTTTAACCATTCTTATTATGTTTATAATTCTAAAAGTTAAGAACTTTTGTGTTCAAATTTACATTTCTAGCCTAACATCTGTATTAATGAATCATTTATTCTTTAATTGTTTTACAGTTCAAGCTGTCCATTTAACTAATCTGGCTGTTTTACAATTGTGGGAACTTCAGTCCACAAATAAGGTAGTCAAATGCATTGTTAAAAGCAGGATGTTCTTTATATAAATTAAAGACAAAGTTTAAAAAACAGTGGTAAACAAAAGGGAACAGGAGCATTGGAACCAGCCTGGACTTGCAGACTGAAACCCCACCCAAAGTCCGCACGTGCACAGAAGGGAGAGAGGTTGAGAAGATCACTCTGTAACACTTCTCCTCCCCTTAAATTTCAATCCCCCATCAGGACAGAAATACAACAAAGTAATGTCTTTAACAATACGGAAGTCTGTCAGGAGCTTTGTGGTTGCATTGCGACCTGTACAATACCACTGGTAAATCTTGTAATGGTGTTTCTGGAATGGGAGGTGAAGAGGGAGTTTGAGAATCTGTACATGAACATTCCTCTTCCACTCCCACAGCAGAGTCAACTGGCAAAGCTGGACCCATTTCCTGGTGAACATCCACAGCAGCATGACCCTCTGCCATGTTCTCAGTAATGGTTGCTGACTCTGAAACTGTTCCTGACTCAGGGTCACACCGCAAGCGAATATGGTCTTGGTGTCTGCGAACAACTCTTCCGTTTTACAGTCTCACCACCCAAGATACTGGACCACTTTGGTTTAAAATTATTCCCGGTAACCACCTTTGGTTACTCCCAAAGTTTCTGATGTAAACCTGATCACCCGGTTTGAACTGCCTCTCTTTGGCGTGGTAGTCGTGTCCCTCCTTCTGCTTCTCTTGTCTCCTGCTCACTTTTGCTCTGAGATCTGGATGAAGCAGATCCAGATGAGACTTGAACCTTCTACCTAAAAATTCCGCAGGAGAGAGTCCGGTTGTGGCTTGTGGTGTGATGCGAAACTGGAACAAAAATCTTGAGAGCTTGTTCTTAAAGTATCGCCTGCCATTCTCTTCAATCCCTCCTTCAGAGTTTGAACAGCTCTTTCTGCTCGCCCATTTGTACAGTAAGAAGTTTAACAACACCAGGTTAAAGTCCAACAGGTTTATTTGTTAGCAAATGCCACGAGCGAACAAATGCATTTGCGAAGAAATAAACCTGTTGGACTTTAACCTGGTGTTGTTAAAACTCTTACTGTGTTTACCCCAGTCCGACGCCGGCATCTCCACATCATGCAGACCATTTGTAGCCAGACGAAACGGTGCAGTACGCACATGGCGTAGACCATTCCTTTACAGGAATTCCTGAAACACCTCACTTATTAACAGAGTGTCGTTATCTGAAACAAGCCAATCTGGTAACCCAGGGCTTGTGAAAATTTGACAGAGCTTCTCTATTGTCACAGGAGCTGGAATATTACTCATGATCTGTGCTTCCAACCATTTTGAATGCACATTTACAACGACCAAACACATGTGATTCATGAAAGGCCCCCCCAAAGGCCACATTTAGTCTGGACCACGGCCGATCAGGCCACTCCCAAGGATGAAGTGGTAATGTACCCAGTGTGTTGTGCCTGATTCAATCGACAAACAGTTTATTGAGTTACGCCAGCGAGGAGAAGCCACAGGGGCTGACCATGTGCAACTCCACCCAACACAGAATATCATCAATTCTTATCCAGTTACTCAGCCCATCCCGGCTGGACACGATCCAATCAGAATGGTGATAGATTACATACATTATAGGTTCAATAAAATTAGTATCTGGGCATTATGGGGCTTTGTGATCATCTCATGGACAGGTGCCCCCATCATGATGCTTTCCAGACCCCCCTTGGGGGGGTCTTTCTTGGGCTTTCTTTGTACATAGACTCCCTTAGTTAGAAATGGGGTGGATTAAAAGTTCTCAAATGGACGTCAGCACTCTTCCTTTGTTTTAATCTAATGACCACGTGGTCTGGCAACATTTCTATTTAATAATCTCTCTTTTTAAACTCTTTTCTTCAGTATCCAATTCCAGAATTTTCCTTTTCTTTGTGTTACTTGCGTCAGGAATAAATCTTTGGACCTGACAGGAAGTTTAACCCAAGATCAATCCAACACAGGATTGGTCAGAATCATTTCACATGTGTCAAATTTTAAATAATCATTACAAATTAAAACTCTCATTCTCACATGGGTGAATTGTATCTGGATTAAAATTCCCACATGTTTAGTAAAATATACTGGAATCCTGTCTCTGGCCAGTAAATATGGCTCCAGGTTCATAACTTCTGAACAAAAAAAGGTTTTATTGATCACACTTCCTTTTTTAAAAATCTGTTTGATTTAAATCACAGACAGAAAACCTCAAAGCTTGAAGCGTTCATCCCACAAATATCATCCACACACAGAGAAACTTAACATGTGCTTTACAACAACAATAACCAAAATTAATTACTTAAGCATTCTTGTGATCCTGTTTTTAAACTTCCAAAAATGCCTTTAATTAAAGACTCACGGTAAGGTTAATTCTCCAGAAAGATAAACCTGAACAAATGTAGCCCAAAACAATGATAAAACACATCTACAAACATCCACATAAAACAAACAAAACACGCAGATTCTCACAGCTCATAAATTTCAAACAATGAATCCTCAGCATTCTCTCTCGCAGCTGGAGCTTCTTAAAGCGACAGAGCACTACAAGCTCACAACTCCTTGATTAAAATAAGATCCAAGATCCTTCATGATAACTTCACCTTTTTTAAGCTAACCTACAATGACTGATTTTAGAGGCAACATCTTGTCTTTGGTGATTTAAAATCCCAAACACATTACCACCAGCAAAATCTTTGTTCTTTATCTGGGGATAAAACTCTCAGTTATTCCAAATTCCTCCAGGCTATGCTTAATATTTCCACAATTAACTTATTCCCAGAAATCCTCAATTATAAACTAAAACAGACACATGAATTTCCGGGCAGTCACAGGAATATGGTCAAGATAGTCCAGTCCCACAATGCCTCACATTCAATCTGCAGTCCTTCAATTATAACAGAATATGTGGCTGTATGTAGCTGCCTTGGCCATGGTCAACCCCAAGGGTGCCTTCTTGAACTGTTGCAATGCCTAAGGTGTACGTACACCCACAGTGCTGTTAGGAAGGGACTTCCAGTTACTGAGAGAGACAAGAGATGAAATTGCTGGGCCTCTAACAGAAATCTTTGTTTCTTCATTGGACACAGGTGAGGTCCCAGAGGATTGGAGAATAGCAAATGTGGTCCCGTTATTTAAGAAGGGTAGCAAGGATAACCCGGGTAATTATAGGCCAATGAGCTTGACGTCCGTGGTAGGGAAATTGTTGGAGAAGATTCTTAGAGATAGGATCTGTACACATTTAGAACTGAATAATCTCATTAGCGATAGACAACATGGTTTTGTGCGAGGGAGGTCATGCCTCACAAATTTGGTTGAGATTTTTGAGGAGGTGACAAAAAGGACTGACGAGGGAAGGGCCGTGGATGTCGTCTGCATGGATTTTAGTAAAGCATTTGACAAGGTCCCTCATGGCAGGCTGGTGCAAAAGGTTAAATCTCACGGGATCAAAGGCAAACTAGCGAGATGGGTACAGAACTGGCTTGGCCATAGAAGACAGAGGGTAGCAGTGGAGGGGTCTTTTTCTGATTGGAGGTCTGTGACTAGTGGTGTTCCACAGGGCTGTGTACTGGGACCTCTGCTGTTTGTGATATATATAAATGATTTGGAAGAAGATGTAGCAGGTCTGATTAGTAAGTTTGCGGACGACACAAAGATTGCTGGAGTTGCGGATAGTGATGAACATTGTCAGAGAATTCATCAGGATGTAGATAGGCTGGAAAATTGGACGGAGAAATGGCAGATGGAATTTAATCGAGATAAATGCGAAGTGATGCATTTTAGTAGATCTAATGCAGGGGGAGCTATACAATAAATGGCAGAACCATCAGGAGTATAGACACGCAGAGGGATCTCGATGTGCAAGTCCACAGAACCTTAAAGGTGGCAACACAGGTGGAAAGGGGGGTGAAGAAGGCATATGGCATGCTTGCTATTATTGGATGGGGCATAGAGTATAAAAGTTGGCACATGATGTTGCAGTTATATAGAACATTGGTTCGGCCACATTTGGAATACTGCGTCCAGTTCCAGTCGCCACACGACCAGAAGGACGTGGAGGCTTTGGAGAGTGTGCAGAAAAGGTTTACCAGGATGTTGCCTGGTATGGAGGGTATTAGCTATGAGGAGAGATTGAGTAAACTAGGGTTGTTCTCCCTGGAAAGACAGAGGTTGAGGGGCGGTCTAATAGAAGTTTATAAAATTATGAAGGGCATAGATAGGGTGAACAGTTGGAAGCTTTTTCCCAGGTCAGAAATGACAAACACAAGGGGTCACAAGTTCAAGGTAAGGGGGGCAAGGTTCAGTACAGATATGCGGGGGACGTATTTTACACAGAGGGTGGTGGGGGCCTGGAATGCACTACCAAGCAAGGTGGTTGAGGCAGACATGCTAGGATCATTTCAGACTTATCTCGATAGCCACATGAACAGACTGGGAATAGAGGGATACAAACGGATGGTCCAGTTAGGAGCGCATGATCAGTGCAGGCTTGGAGGGCCGAAGGGCCTGTTCCTGTGCTGTATTGTTCTTTGTACATATTCCAGACTTTCACTAGACTGTAGGTGGATATCAGATTGATATATTTCATTCAACCACACCCAAGGTGAGTTATTCCAATTCCTTTATTATCCAGGACAATATATTCACAATATCTTTAAAACAGAAGTTAAACATTCCCATTTGATTTCAGACAGTAACATATTCTGTTAGTTTGTTCTTTATTGTCAATGTCAGGCTGGGGTTGTTCTCCTTGGAGCAAAGGAGGTTGAGGGGAGATTTGATAGAGGTGGACAAGATTCTGACAGGTTTAGATAAGGTGGACAAAGAAAAGCTGTTCCTATTAGCTGATGGGACAAGGACGAGGGGGACACAGATTTCTTGTTTTGGGTCAGAGATGCAAGGGACGGGGCGGGGCGGGGGGGGGATGTGAGGAAGAATATTCTGATGCAGCGAATGGTAATGACCTGAAACTCGCTGCCTACGAGGGTGGAGGAAGTGGAGAAAATAAACAATTAAAAAGGAAATTGGATGGACATCTGGGATGTTCCAAACAGAACAAAGAAAATTACAGCACAGAAACAAGCTCTTTGGCCCTCCAAGCCTGTAGCAACCATGCTGCCCGTCTGAACTAAAACCCCCTACCTTTCCGGGGACCATATCCCTCTGTTCCTATGCTATTCATATATTTGTCAAGACACATCTTAAAAGTCACTATCGTATCTGCTTCCACTACCTTCCCCGGCAACGAGTTCCAGGCACCCACCACCCTCTGTGTAAAAAACCTGCCTTGTACATCTCCTTTAAACCTTGCCCCTCGCACCTTAAACCTGTCTCCCTAGTAATTGACTCTTCCACCCTGGGAAAAAGCTTCTGATTATCCACTCTGTCCATGACCCTCAGAATCTTGGAGACTTCTATCAGGTCGCCCCTCAACCTCCATTGCTCCAGTGAGAACAAACCAAGTTTCTCCAACCTCTCCTCATAGCTAATGCCCTCCACACCAGGCAACATCCTGGTAAATCTTTTCCGTACCCTCTCCAAAGCCCCCACTTCCTTCTGGTAGTGTGGTGACCAGAATTGAACACGAGGTTCCAAGTGCGGTCTAACTAAGGTTCAATAAAGCTGCAACATGACTTGCCAATTTTTAAACTCAATGCCCCGGCCGATGAAGGCAAGCATGCCATATGCCTTCTTGATTATCTTCTCCACCTCATTGCCACTTTCAATAACCTGTGCACCTGTACACCCAGATCCCTCTACCTATGAATACTCTTAAGGGTTCTGCATTTACTGTATATTTCCCATCTGTATTAGACCTTCCAAAATGCATTACCTCACATTTGTCCGGATTAAACTTCATCTGCCATCTCTCCGCCCAAGTCTCCAACTGATCTATATCCTGCTGTATCCTCTGCCGGTCCCCATTGCTATCTGCAATTCCACCAACCTTTGTGTCGTCCACAAACTTACCAATCAAACCAGTTACATTTTCCTCCAAATCATTTATATATATTACAAACAGCAAAAGTCCCAGCACTGATCCCTGAGGAATGTCACTTGTCACAGCCCTCCATTCAGAAATGTACCTTTGCACTGCCAACTTCTGTTTTCTTCTGACTAAATATCTCTAAACTTCCTGACACCCTGTCACTCTGTGATCCTTATGACATTTGAAACCAGCTATTCGCAAAAAGACTCAAAGAGCATCAGGCCACTGGAGGCTGAGACCAGCCAGTCCAGCACAAAGAAACCCTCTGACCCTTCCCATTGACCAACTGTGAGAATGAACAAAATGCAGTCCTGGAGGCAACTGAGAGCAGAAACAATAACAGCAGAATCCAACCCCTGTCATCACTCATGAACTTGCTGGTGTCTCAGCAGCTCGGATGAAACTCTGAATCCCTTCCCACATACAGAGCAGGTGAACGGCCTCTCCCCAGTGTGAACTCGCTGGTGTCTCTGCAGGTCGGCTGACTGAGTGAATTCTTGCCCACACTGAGAGCAGGTGAACGGCGTCTCCCCTGTGTGAACTCGCTTGTGTGTTTGCAGGTTGGATAGCTGAGTGAATCCCTTCCCACACACACAGCAGGTAAACGGCCTCTCCCCAGTGTGAACTCGCTGGTGTGTCCGCAGGCTGGATAACTGAGTGAATCCCTGCCCACACTGAGAGCAGATGAATGGCCTCTCTCCAGTGTGAACTCGCTGGTGTGCCCGCAGGTCGGATGACCGAGTGAATCCCTTCCCACACTGAGAGCAGGTGAACGGCCTCTCCCCAGTGTGAACTCGCTGGTGTGACCGCAGGCTGGATAACTGAGTGAATCCGTTTCCACACTGAGAGCAGGTGAATGGCCTCTCCCCAGTGTGAACTCGCTGGTGTGTCTGCAGATTGGATGACCGAGTGAATCCCTTCCCACACTGAGAGCAGGTGAATGGGGATTTCTCCCCAGTGTGAACTCGCTGGTGTGTCTGCAGGTGGGATGACAGAGTGAATCCCTTTCTACACTGAGAGCAGGTGAACGGTCTCTCCCCAGTGTGAACTCGCTGGTGTGTCTGCAGATTGGATGGCCGAGTGAATCCCTTCCCACACTGAGAGCAGGTGAATGGGGGTCTCTCCCCAGTGTGAACTCGCTGGTGTGCCTGCAGGTCGGATGACCGAGTGAATCCCTTCCCACACTGAGAGCAGGTGAACGGCCTCTCCCCAGTGTGAACTCGCTGGTGTGTCTGCAGGTTGGATAACTGAGTAAATCCCTTCCCACACTGAGAGCAGGTGAATGGCCTCTCCCCAGTGTGAACTCGCTGGTGTGCCCGCAGGTTGGATACCTGAGTGAATCCCTTCCCACACTGAGAGCAGGTGAATGGCCTCTCCCCAGTGTGAACTCGCTGGTGTCTCTGGAGGCTGGATAACTGAATGAATCCCTTCCCACACTGAGAGCAGGTAAATGGCCTCTCCCCAGTGTGAACTCGCTGGTGTTTCTGCAGGGTGGATGACTGAGTGAATCCCTCCCCACACTGAGAGCAGGTGAATGGTCTCTCCCCAGTGTGAACTCGCTGGTGTGTCCGCAGGCTGGATAAATGAGTGAATCCCTTCCCACATTGAGAGCAGGTGAATGGCCTCTCCCCAGTGTGAACTCGCTGGTGTGTCTGCAGGTGGGATAACTGAGTAAATCCCTTCCCACATTGAGAGCAGGTGAATGGTCTCTCCCCGGTGTGAACTCGCTGGTGTGTCAGCAGGCTGGATGACTGAGTGAATCCCTTCCCACACTGCGAGCAGGTGAATGGCCTCTCTCCAGTGTGAACTCGCTGGTGTGTCTGCAGGTGGGATGACTGAGTGAATCCCTTCCCACACTGCGAGCAGGTGAATGGCCTCTCTCCAGTGTGAACTCGCTGGTGCGTCTGCAGGTGGGATGACTGAGTGAATCCCTTCCCACACTGCGAGCAGGTGAATGGCCTCTCTCCAGTGTGAACTCGCTGGTGTGACTGCAGGCTGGATAAATGAGTGAATTCCTTCCCACACTGAGAGCAGGTGAACGGCCTCTCTCCAGTGTGAACTCGCTGGTGTATCTGCAGGCTGGATAACCGAGTGAATCCCTTCCCACACTGAGAGCAGGTAAATGGCCTCTCTCCAGTGTGAACTCGCTGGTGTGTCTGCAGGTGAGATGACTGAGTGAATCCCTCCCCACACTGAGAGCAGGTGAATGGCCTCTCTCCAGTGTGAACTCGCTGGTGTCTCTGCAGGCTGGAAACCTGACTGAATCCCTTCCCACACGGAGAGCAGATGAACGGCCTCTCTCCAGTGTGGCTGCGCCGATGAGTTTCCAGCTCTGATGGGGTTCCGTATCCCTTCCAACAGTCCGCACATTTCCATGGTTTCTCCATGGTGCAGGTGTCCTTACCTCTCTCTTGAGTGGACAATTAGTTGAAACTTCATCCACACACAGAACAAGATTACAGTCTCTACCTGCTGTGAATGGTGTGATATTTATTCAGACTGTGTAACTGGTTAAAGCTCTTTAGTCAGTGCATTGGAACACACTCACTCGAGTGTGGCAGTGTGTTGATGCATTTTCACTCACACTGACATTTCAAATCTTTTCAAATCGACAGACTGGACAATCATTTCTCCTTCTGGATTCAAAGTCCGATGATATTGAGGTCCCAAGGAATATGACTCTGTCAGATCGAGACGTGGCGTTTGAGATTTCAGCCTGTGATTCCTCTTTCAATGTCCTGTAAAATGAGTTTACAAAAGTCATCAGTGTCAGTACAGGATAGAAATTCAGAACAGACAATTTCATTGGAACATTCTTTCCTCTCTCATTCCCCAAAAGCTGAAAAGAGAGAGAGACCTGGGCCAACCTTTCCAGAGTCTGCACCTTCCCTGGATTCACTTCCTTTCCCTTCAGTTGCTGCAAGTCCCTAATTTCCCCAGAATGAGAAAAGAAATGGAAAGGGGGTTGAAAAGAAAGTGTTTCACTCACAAATGTTGGCCTCTTTTAAGGGTAGGAAGTTTGAGTCTGTCTGAAGATCAATCTTCATTCACACAAAGTCCACGCTCTGATTAGCTGGAAGACCGGAGTCCTTCCGGTCCTCCAACTCTTCCCATTGGTCAACACCTCAGCATGAAGATCAGAGGGTGGGTTCTCCCCCGCACATGCGCAGCTTCCCCTCTCCCTCGCACATGCGCAGTCCCGGGCCGGGGGGAGGGGGAGCTCACCGAGCGGCTTCTCGCTCTGGCCAGGGCCGTCAGCCGGTGCCTGGAAACCTTGGCTCGATGTGGTGTTGGGGGAGGGGAACAATGGGTGGGGGCGGGGCTCCCGGGTCCGCGCGCCCGGGCCTGCGCACTGGAACCCGGAGACATCACCGCGGAGCAGAGTGATTCCTCTTGGCTGATTCAGGGAGGACTCTATCGTGGCGTCACAATGCGCAAGTTGTCCAATGAGCTTCAGAGTGAAACTTCCTCCTCTGGGCAACATCTGGGAGGAAATCAATGTTTCCCCCTTTCCATTTCTTTTCTCATTCTGGGGGAAATTGGGGACTTGCAGCAACTGTAGGGAATGAAGTGAATTTGGTCTGTATATTCCACACATTTTTACTCCAGTAATGTAGACATTTATCTGTCTGGCAGCCTGCATGGAGATTTTCAGCTCTCTGCGTCCAGGACAGGAAGCAATGAGCATGGATCTGTCAATCACACATGAGGACGGCCTCAACCAGGATCTTGGGTTCATGTCACACTATCTGTAACCCCCACGACTTGCCTGGGCTTGCAAAATCTCACCCACTGTCCTGGCTGGAGACAATACACATCACTTTAACCTGTGCTTAACCCTCTCTCCACTCACATTGTCTGTGCCTTTAAGACTCGATTACCTGTAAATTCGCATTCGAACCATTATCTTGTAAATTGAGTTTGTGTCTTTATATGCCCTGTTTGTGAACAGAACTCCCACTCACCTGATGAAGGGGCAGCGCTCCGAAAGCCTGTGGCTTATGCTACTAAATTAACCTGTTGGATTTTAACCTGGTGTTGTGAGATTACTTACTGTGCTTACCCCAGTCCAACGCCGGCATCTCCACACTCTGAGTGGAAACAGAGACAAGGAGGAGAGGCCGGAGGTGAGGAGAGAGATTTTATACATCTACAACTCAACAGGAACTTTGACAGAATTTCCAAACCCTGTGAACACCATCAGCTCCAAGTTCCTCTCCAACCCACACACCATCCTGACTTGTCTGACATCCAGTACTGAAAGAACAGAAATTTATTTCATTTAAATACTGGGAAGACTGAACCCATTGTGTTCAGTCCCCACTACAAACTCCACTCCCTTGCCAACAACTTTATCTCTCCTCCTGGCAACTGTCTGAGGCTGAACCAGGCTGTTCACAACCAGGATGAAATAGTGCATCCCAACATGAGCTTCCAGCCACATGTCACATCATCATCAAGACCACTTTCATTCATAGAAGCATTAATAGTAATTAATTAATAATAATGAATAATAAAGTACAGTGTAGAAGGAGGCCATTCAGCCCATCGAGCCTGCACCGACAACAATCCCATCCAGGCCCTATCCACATATTTACCTGTTAATCCCCCTGATACCAAGTGGCAATTTATCATGGCCAATCCGTCTAACCGGCACATCTTTGGACTGTGGAAGGAAACCGGAACACCCGGAGGAAACCCACACAGACACAGAGAGAATGTAGAAACTCTGCACAGACAGCGACCCGAGGCTGGAATTGAACCCGGGTCCCTGGCGCTGTTAGGCAGCTGCACTAACCACTGTGCCACCGGGTCACATGTCAGTGCCATCGCCCGACTCCAGCCCAGTCTCAGCTCATCTGGAACCCTCACCCATTCCATTGTGACGTCACACTCTGACCCATTCCATTGTGACGTCACACTCCCACCCATTCCATTGTGACGTTATGGCTTCACTCTCCGATCACAATCCCTGCCGGCCTCCCACATAAGAACATAAGAAATAGGAGCAGGAGTAGGCCATCTAGCCCCTCGAGCCTGCCCCGCCATTCAATAAGATCATGGCTGATCTGACGTGGATCAGTACCACTTACCCGCCTGATCCCCATAACCCTTAATTCCCTTACCGATCAGGAATCCATCCATCCGCGCTTTAAACATATTCAGCGAGGTAGCCTCCACCACCTCAGTGGGCAGAGAATTCCAGAGATTCACCACCCTCTGGGAGAAGAAGTTCCTCCTCAACTCTGTCTTAAACCGACCCCCCTTTATTTTGAGGCTGTGTCCTCTAGTTTTAACTTCCTTACTAAGTGGAAAGAATCTCTCCGCCTCCACCCTATCCAGCCCCCGCATTATCTTATAAGTCTCCATAAGATCCCCCCTCATCCTTCTAAACTCCAACGAGTACAAACCCAATCTCCTCAGCCTCTCCTCATAATCCAAACCCCTCATCTCCGGTATCAACCTGGTGAACCTTCTCTGCACTCCCTCCAATGCCAATATATCCTTCCTCATATAAGGGGACCAATACTGCACACAGTATTCCAGCTGCGGCCTCACCAATGCCCTGTACAGGTGCATCAAGACATCCCTGCTTTTATATTCTATCCCCTTCGCAATATAGGCCAACATCCCATTTGCCTTCTTGATCACCTGTTGTACCTGCAGACTGGGCTTTTGCGTCTCATGCACAAGGACCCCCAGGTCCCTTTGCACGGTAGCATGTTTTAATTTGTTTCCATTGAGATAGTAATCCCATTTGTTATTATTTCCTCCAAAGTGTATAACCTCGCATTTCTCAACGTTATACTCCATTTGCCATATCCTCGCCCACTCACTCAGCCTGTCCAAATCTCTCTGCAGATCTTCTCCGTCCTCCACACGATTCACTTTTCCACTTATCTTTGTGTCGTCTGCAAACTTCGTTACCCTACACTCCGTCCCCTCCTCCAGATCATCTATATAAATGGTAAATAGTTGCGGCCCGAGTACCGATCCCTGCGGCACGCCACTAGTTACCTTCCTCCAACCGGAAAAACACCCATTTATTCCGACTCTTTGCTTCCTGTCGGATAGCCAGTCCCCAATCCACTTTAACACACTACCCCCAACTCCGTGTGCCCTAATCTTCTTCAGTAGCCTTTTATGGGGCACCTTATCAAACGCCTTTTGGAAATCCAAAAACACCGCATCCACCGGTTCTCCTCCATCAACCGCCCTAGTCACATCTTCATAAAAATCCAACATGTTCGTCAAGCACGACTTTCCCCTCATGAATCCATGCTGCGTCTGATTGATCGAACCATTTCTATCCAGATGCCCTGCTATCTCCTCTTTAATAATGGATTCCAGCATTTTCCCTACTACAGACGTTAAGCTGACCGGCCTATAGTTACCCGCCTTTTGTCTCCTTCCTTTTTTAAACAGCGGCGTAACATTAGCCGTTTTCCAATCAACCGGCACTACCCCAGAATGCAACGAGTTTTGATAAATAATCACTAACGCATCCACTATTACCTCTGACATTTCTTTCAATACCCTGGGATGCATTCCATCCGGACCCGGGGACTTGTCCACCTTCAGTCCCATTAGTCTACCCAGCACTGCCTCTCTGGTTACATTAATTGTATTAAGTATTTCTCCTGCTGCCAACCCTCTATCGTTAATATTTGGCAAACTATTTGTGTCCTCCACCGTGAAGACCGACACAAAAAACTTATTTAAAGACTCAGCCATATCCTCATTTCCCACTATTAACTCCCCCTTCTCGTCCTCCAAGGGTCCAACATTCACTCTAGCCACTCTATTCCTTTTTATATATTTATAAAAACTTTTACTATCATTTTTTATATTAATTGCTAGCCTAGCTTCATAGTCTATCCTTCCTTTCTTTATCGCTTTCTTAGTCTCTCTTTGTTGTTTCTTAAATTTTTCCCAATCACTTGTTTCTCCACTATTTTTGGCCACTCTGTACGCAGCTGTTTTTATTTTAATACTCTCCTTTATTTCCTTCGTTATCCACGGCTGGTTCTCCCTTTTCTTACAATCCTTGTTTTTTGCTGGAATATATTTTTGCTGAGAACTGAAAAGGATCTCCTTAAAAATCCTCCACTGTTCCTCAGCTATCCTACCTGCCAGCCTGCTCTCCCAGTCTACCTTAGCCAATTCATCCCTCATCCTATCATATTTCCCTCTGTTCAAACAGAGGACACTGGTTTGGGACCAAACTTTCTCCTCTTCCATCTGAATCAGAAATTCGACCATATTGTGGTCACTAGACCCAAGAGGGTCCTTCACAATAAGATCCTTAATTCTACCTACCTCGTTACACAATACCAGATCCAAAATAGCTCGTTCCCTCGTCGGTTCCGTAACATGCTGTTCAAGGAAACTATCCCGACAGCATTCTAAGAACTCTTCCTCCATTCACATGCAGCCTCAATGGCGGCAGTCAGCCCGGGTCTAACACTACAAGCTGCCGCTCCATTTGGTACAAAGGGGGGGACCGGGAAGTTCATTTCCGGGGTTTGGGTTTGAACAACATGTTTACAAAGTCTCTCCACCCACCCGCCACATTTATCATTCCCCGCACGCCGCCCTCTACCTCGTATTGATCTCGCTTCCGAGTTAAAACCATCCGTCTGTCCGTCGCCATTACCCGCACTGCGCATGCTTCAGGTCCCGCCCCTCATTCACTCTGATTGGTTGGAGGACCAGCCGCTCCCGCTCAGTCCTCCAGCCCCGGCCCCTTTTCCTATTGGTCCGGAGCTGCCGTCAATCAGCCCCTGGGCATTGTGATGTGGAGCATGCGCAGTGTCATTGCTGTCCTTGGCGCTTGTTTGTCCCGGAGAAGCGGAGTCAGCGTTAGGCGGTGGCTGGGAGGATTTGGAAACACTTTGTGGATCCGCAAACCCTTCAGAATCATTGTCAGCTCCCTGGTTTGCAGCTGCGGGGCTTCTCCCTCCCTCCCTCCCTCCCGGGAACAGGCCCAGGTTAACGGCCCCATCCTGGCTCAGCCACTGGAGGATGGTTCACATCAGAGGATGGGGGAGGGGGACAATAAATAAGAGGTTACACTTTGGCCTCAAATCAATGAGGACTCTGATCTCTGGGAAGGAAGGAAACCCTGGGAGGTGGGCGGGGAGGATTCACAAACACCCGCTGGAGGCCCCAACACCCCCAGTAAAAAGCTGCAGCTCCCTGCGGTGACCAGGAGAGAAAATAATTGATTTTATTTTCACTCTGTACAAAAGAGAACTGAACCCAGCCAGAATAGAGAGTGGGAGAAAAGATTTGTGAAGATATTTCACACTGGGTTTGCCAGGCTGACCAACTCTCTCAGAGAAAATGAAAGGACATCCTTCATGAGTCTGTCGGAGCAGGTGAGCAGTATTGTGTGCGGTGCTGCTGGAACTGTGTGGGTGGACAGGGGCTGGTTGGCAGCCAGAACAGTTGGAAGAGGGTGCTGCACACATCCATCTTATGGGTGAAACAGCGCCCATACACCATGCAGCCTGGCACAGTGGAGTCAAACACCCGCTGGAGGCCCATTGAAATATGAGCTGGTTGGTCAGTGTGGGAGTTGGTTGCAGGACAGGGAGGAGGGAAAGTGTTCAGGATGAGGATTTACTGCTGCACAGGAACAAGTGAGGAAACGATGTTCCACAGAACATAGTTTCAAATTCCAGCATCCGCAGTAATTTGCTTTGATTCCAAATAAACTTATTGGACTTTAACCTGGTGTTCTGAGACTTCTTACTATGCAAACTCCACAGAGACAGTCATCCACCGCTGGAATCGAACCCAGACTCAGTGAGGCAGCAGTGCTAACCACTGTGCCACAGTGAAGGGAGTTTGCCGCAAATTTCGGGTGATAACAATGGGCTGGATGTTGCTCAGAATGTGGAGCACTGCAGCAAAGTACAGAGAGACAGAGACGGAGCAGCAAACTGGACTGAGAAATGGAGTCTGCAGACTGGAACTGGCAGCATGAGGAGAGGTTATTTAGTCTAACACTCACAGCAATCTACAACCCACCCCCATTACCGAGACAGTGAGACAGAGATTACAAACACTCACCAACACAGCTCCACTGAAACGTCCGAGGAAAAAGAGGGAACCTGTGGCAGTTCCTGTCCTGAAATAGCCCCAGGACTGTCACTCAAACCCCCAACCCGGCCCAGTTCACAGCTCAGCCTCTCAGCTTGCAGCTTCCTACACCTTGAGCCAACCCTGTCCAGGTGTGGGAGGGATGTGGAACCACAGAGTGGGGGAGGGGTGACCACCTGCTGTGCCCCAAATAGTTTCTCCTTCCCCTCCCCCTTGGCTCTCTAAGGTCTGAATGTGGATGTGTTGATGGACATTGCAGAGCCTCACTGAGCTTATCCTGGGTCACCCCCTCCCCCTGGGTTCAGTGTGTTCAGTTCGCTGCTTCTTTCCCTGCTGAACCTTCAGTTAATCAAAAACAGAAAGTGCTGGAAAACCTCAGCAGGTCTGATCGCATCTGTGATCATCCAGACTGGAAGCATTAACTCCATTCTCTCTCCACAGATGCTGTCAGACCTGCTGAGATTTTCCAGCATTTTCTGTTTCAGATTCCAGCATCCGCAGTATTTTGCTTTTATCTTCATTTAAACACGCATTCTTTGATGGCCTTTACCCTCCGTGCTCGTTTCCAGAGCTTCCCACCTTCTGCTATTGTCCCTGACTCCCACATTAACCCTGTCATTCCTTCCCTTTATCCCGCTCACATCCCGCTCGAAACTCAGCCTCAGAGTTTTAGCGCCATCTCCCCCTCCCCCAGCCTCCACATCCCAACACCCGGAATCTCTAACCCAGCGGTTCCAGTTTGTCTGGTTTGAGTTCAGATTTGCCGCAGCACCGACAGGATTTCACTTCAAACCAGCCGGAACTGACTGCTCACAAATCCCTAAATGTTTCTCCAGCAGCCCGGGCTTGTTAATGTTGTTTAAAGTCAGCGCCCAAATGCAGTTACTCTCCTCAGTTTAAAAAACTTCTCCGTTTAATCCAAAGTATTATTCGCACCAGACATAAACACAAAATTGTGAACGTTACCCACCGCTCCGCGCCCCCCGCCCCCCCCGCCCCCCCCCCCCCCCCCCGCCCGCCCCCAACTCCCCCCGCCCCCCCAACGAGACCCGAGCTGGGGTGTCCTGAGTAAGAGACATCTGTTTCGGGTGTGACAATTCTTACACATTCTCTGGTTGACATCAAACGGAAAACGCTGGAAATTGCCCCCATTACCGAGACAGTGAGACAGAGATTACAAACACTCACCAACACAGCTCCAGTGAAACGTCCCAGGGAAAAGGGGGAATCTGTGGCTGTTCCTGTCCTGATATCGCCCCAGGACTGTCACTCAAACCCCCAACCCGGCCCAGTTCACAGCAAATTGCTGCTTTTGTCAAAAAGGTCATTTGGACTCGAAACCTCAGCTCTTTTTGTCTCCTTACAGATGCTGCCAGACCTGCTGAGATTTTCCAGCGTTTTCTCTTTTGGCTGGAAATACTCAACAAGTCAGGCAGCCTCTGTGGAGAGAGAAACAGACTGAATGTGACCTGTCATCGGAACTGGGAAATATAATATTATTTCTCGCAACTGAAAGAGACACTTTACAGCCTTCAGAACAAAACTGAGCTCAACAATTTTACACCACAATCTCTCCCCCCATTGTGTTCTGTGTTTCGTTGCTGCTTTTTTCACCTCATTTCCCTCTTGTTTACTTTACATTCAGACTATCGCTCACCAGCTATTCACACCTCATCCAGAACATCTTTTGTGTCTTTACTTGTTCAATTACCACTCGTTTTGGTCTTGGGCCGTGAAACATTTAGTCAGTTTGCAGATCTTTCATTTTGTTCTTCTCCACCTCCCTCTCTCAATTCATCAGAGGTCAGTCTTTGACAAAGGGTCATCTGGACTCGAAACGTCAGCACTTTTCTCTCCTGACAAATGCCCGTGACCGCTGAAGTGCGTCATGGGCATTCAGCCTCTGATCTTTGGGTAAACATTCTCCAAGGCGGCCTTCACGACACACGACAGCGCAGAGTCGCTGAGCAGAAACTGATAGCCAAGTTCCGCACACATGAGGACGGCCTAAACCGGGATGTTGGCTTTATGTCACACTATCAGTAAACCCCACAGCTTGCCTCCTGGACTTGCTGGCTGTCCTGTCTGGAGACAATACACATCTCTTTAACCTGTGCTTAATGCTCCCTCCACTCACATTGTCTGTATCTTTAAGAACTGGTTGGCTGGAGAGATTTGCATTCTAATCAGTATTCTGTAACTTGATTTTGCATCTCTTTGCCCTGTTTGAGAGCAGATTTCCACTCCATCTGACGAAGGAGCAGCGCTCCAAAAGCTAATGGTATTTGCTATCAAATAAACCTGTTGGACTTTAACCTGGTGTTGTTAAAACTGTTACTCTGAATATATCCCCATAGCTCCGGGTGGGAGTGGAATTGATGATTTCTTGACTGTCTGTCTGCACTGCTGCCTCACAGTGCCAGGGACCCGGGTTCAATTCCCAGCTTGGGTCACTGTCTGTGTGGAGTCTGCACGTTCTCCCCGTGTCTGTGTGGGTTCCCTCCGGGTGCTCCAGTTTCCTCCCACCGTCTGAAAGATGCGCTGTTTAGGTGCATTGACCCAAACAGGTGCTGGAGTGTGGCGACTCGGGGAATTTCACAGCAACTTCATTGCAGTGTTAATGTAAGCCTTACTTGTGACTAATAAATAAATTTAACTTTTAACTTTAATTTTGTGAACTCATAGAATCGTAGAATCTTACAGTGCAGAAGGAGGCCATTCAGCCCATCGAGTCTGCACCAACCACAATCCCACCCAGGCCCTATCCCCGTAACACCACATATTTAACCTGCTAATCCTCCTAACACTGGGGTCAATTTTGCATGGCCAGTCAACCTAAGCAGCACATCTTTGGACTGTGGGAGGAAACCGGAGCACCCAGAGGAAACCCACGCAGACACAGGGAGAATGTGCAGACTCTGCACAGACAGTGACCCAAGCCAGGAATTGAACTCAGGTACGTGGCGCTGTGAGGCAGTAGTGCTAACCGCTGTGCCACCATGCCGCCCTCATCTCCTTGCACAAATAGTAAATTGTAGAGATTATAACGTTTGAATTGTAATATCGAATGGTGTAAAGTATCTGGGAGCAGAGTGGATGTGATAAAGGCTGGAATACAGACTGTGGGAATGAGGCTGAAACTGCTGTGCTCAGTGAATGGTTCTTATTGGAGGGAGGGATGTAGCGGGATCTTCCTTGTTACTCCACTTACAGGCCGATGTTTGAGGGTCTGCCGATAGCTGCGAGTGTCTCTCCCTTACAGGCCTTGAAATTTCAAAGGCTGGGGAATGCTGCACTGGGGCAACTCCGCAGGAGAGAGCGCTGAACCAGGCTCACCGTTTATACCTGACCGGTAACCTCATACTTATATCACACAGCCATCCCAAAACCACCACCAAGGCCTGAGTGATTCTCTCCCTTGTCAGTGGGACAATGGCCACCCTGCACCCACTCCACTCGAGTAGGTCTCCAAGAGAGAGAACAGAGAGACTCTGTTCTTTATCTCCTGACCAGCAGTCTCCCTTGAGTGAGCGGGTTCGAATCACTCAGATCACCCTCGGTTCTAGACTCCGGATTTATGGTAAGGGATATTGAAACTGTGACCTCGTCAGAGTGCACTGATGAGAGAACAAGAGGCAAGACAAACTCCAAATGAGTTTCAAAACTTACAGTGATTTATTTAACAATAAAATCAACCTCTTCAATACCCCACCACACATGAATAAAACTTATACTTTATACTACACTATGGGAGAAATGCTAATGGGTACAACGTATTACTGAACTTTAAAATTACAATACACCACCCCATCCCTTGCCTCAACCTCTATCCTATCCTCGGGAGCTTCGCAAGGTTGGCTGGGATACTCACAATTCTAAAAGGGGTTCCTTTGTGGTCGGCTCAAATGTCTTAGTGCAGGGTCGAAACTGAAGAGAGCTTGGTTCTGCTTGTCTGTGTCACTGCTTGCGATTCTGGAAGAGAGCTTGGTCCTGCTTGTCTGTGTCACTGCTTGTGATTCTGGAAGAGAGCTTGGTCCTGCTTGTCTGTGTCCCTGCTTGCGATTCTGGAAGAGAGCTTGGTCCTGCTTGTCTGTGTCACTGCTTGCGATTCTGGAAGAGAGCTTGGTCCTGCTTGTCTGTGTCCCTGCTTGCGATTCTGGAAGAGAGCTTGGTCCTGCTTGTCTGTGTCCCTGCTTGCGATTCTGGAAGAGAGCTTGGTTCTGCTTGTCTGTGTCCCTGCTTGCGATTCTGGAAGAGAGCTTGGTCCTGCTTGTCTGTGTCCCTGCTTGCGATTCTGGAAGAGAGCTTGGTCCTGCTTGTCTGTGTCACTGCTTGCGATTCTGGAAGGGAGCTTGGTCCTGCTTGTCTGTGTCATTGCTTGCGATTCTGGAAGAGAGCTTGGTTCTGCTTGTTTGACTCTCAGCTCAATTTAACAAAAACACCTTCCCTGCCCCCGTAGGTGATTTTCAAGGACAATGGGGCTTTCGATCACCGGCAGTTTCAGTTTAATTTAGTCAAGTCCACACACAAAAGGCTGGAACTGCCTTGACCCCCCGTGGGTCGTTATTTCAATGTCTTCTGTGGATGGGCCGATTTCTGTGGCCATAGACTCCCTGCTGGTCTGTTTACTGTCCTTTGTCCTTCTGATGATTCGATCACTGGTGTGTCTGCCTTTTTGGCCACTTGCATATTCAGGGGGCTCACACCTTTTTTTCTCTTCGCACAGCCCACCGACAGGTTATGTTTGTCCTGCCGAGCCTTCTGGGAGGTTTTTATCAGCCAGCAGCCAGAGTTGGCCACTTTTAAACTGCTACGACAACGGATGAATGAACACCGCTCGACAATCACTAGGCAAGACTGTTCTCTTCCTGTTGGGGAGCACTTCAGCAGTCACGGGCATTCAGCCTTGGATCTTCAGGTAAGCGTTCTCGGCCTTCACGACACACGACAGCGCAGAGTCGCTGAGCAGAAACTGATAGCCAAGTTCCGCACACATGAGGACGGCCTAAACCGGGATGTTGGATTTATGTCACATTATCAGTAACCCCCACAGCTTGCCCCCTGGACTTGCAGAATCTCATTAGGTGTTCTGTCTGGAGACAATACACATCTCTTTAACCTGTGTTTAATGCTCCCTCCACCCACATTGTCTGTACCTTTAAGACCTGGCTGGTTGTAGGGATTTGCATTCTAATCAGTATTCTGTAACTTGATTTTTGTGTCTCTGTGCACTGTTTGAGAGCACATTTCCATTCCATCTGACGAAGGAGCAGCGCTCCGAAAGCTTATGGTATTTGCTACCAAATAAACCTGTTGGACTTGAACCTGATGTTGTGAGACTTCTTACTGTGTTCACCCCAGTCCAATGCTGGCATCTCCACATCACTTTTAAACTGTCAGGTTTCTCCTGAGTCCTTTTAAAATATGGAGGATTGCCCTGAAACTTACAGGGATGGGAGGAGATAGAAAGGGATGGATGGTGAGAGGGAGGGATGGAGAAGGGAGGGAGAGTGAGATGGATGGAGGGAGAGAGGGATGAATGGGGGTGAATGTGAGAAGCTGAAGTTTACATTTGAAGAGGTTCCCAGTCTCTCTGATCAGCTGAACTGGGGAAGCTTTTGCGCAGACTGCACTGCTGCTGTTTCCCCTCTTGTAAGAAGTCTCACAACACCAGGTTAAAGTCCAACAGGTTTATTTGGTACCAAATAAACCTGTTGGACTTTAACCTGGTGTTGTGAGACTTCTTACTGTGTTCACCCCAGTCCAACGCCGGCATCTCCACATCACTTTTAAACTGTCAGGTTTCTCCTGAGTCGGGTACACCTGTTCGGGTACACTGAGGGAGAATTCAGCATGGCCAATGCACCTAACCATAATGGTATTTGCTACCAAATAAACCTGTTGGACTTTAACCTGGTGTTGTAAGACCTCTTACCGTGTTCACCCCAGTCCAACGCTGGCATCTCCACATCATCCCCTCCTGTCCACCAGAGGTCGCTGTAGGCCTCCCAGCTGCTGCTCCTCCCCCTCCCGGTGTCACCTCTTGCCCACTGCGGCGCCTCCAGTACACCTCACTGGAGCCCCAGGCCATTCTTGCCATCCTGCCAGGTCTCGGGTACTGAGGCCAGTAGTAACGTTTATTTATGAGTCACAATAAGGTTTACATTCACACTGTAATGAAGTTACTGTGAAAATCCCCGAGTCGCCACACTCCGGCACCTGTTCGGGTACACTGAGGGAGAATTCAGCTTGGCCAATGCACCCTAACCAGCACATCTTTTGGACTGTGGGAGGAAACCGGAGCACCCGGAGGAAGTCCACACAGACATGTCCAAAGATGTGTGGGTTAGGTTGATTGGCCAGGTTAAAAATTGCCCCTTAGAATCCTAAAATGTGTAGGTTAGAGGGATTAGTGGGTAAAATATGTGGGGGTAGGGCCTGGGTGGGATTGTGGTCGGTGCAGACTCGATGGGCCGAATGGCCTCCTTCTGCACTGTCGGGTTTCTATGATTTCTATGGGGAAAATGTGCAAACTCCACACAGTGACCCAAGCTGGGAATCAAATCCAAATCCCTGGCACTGTGAGGCAGCAGTGCTAACCACTGTGTCACTGTACCACCCAGTGCTCTAAGGTTAAGTTTCTTCTTCAAACCGAAGAAGATTCAGTGTCACATCAGGACGGGGAAAAAGGAGTCCATTGGCTTCAGATGGATAATGGTAAAAGTTAATATCCCAATTTATTCACTTTATTCCTTCAAGCTGAGGTTTACAAAGTGAAAATTCCGCTGTTTATAGCAGTGACTAAATAAGCAATGACACTCATCCTATATTTAAATTAGGCTGTAATACACATCAATTTCACACAGGTTAACAGTTTTCAAGCATTTGGAACCCCAAATGTCTGCTGATGTGTCATCCAGAGCTGTTTTCCTGGCAGTTTGTGTCAGTAGCAGGCTGCCGTTACCATCCACTCTTGGGCAGGGTGAGGAGACAGCTCCGACACTGACCTCAGCTGGAATGGGAATTGAACCATACATTAGTCCGCAGGCCAGCAATGCTGCAGGAATTGCAAAGGGGCTGCACAGAGGTCCAGAATTAGAAGAGGGGGTTGTGAAGATGGAGGAAGCGTCTGCAAGACATGGGGACATTTTGGATTATCTCAAAATTACAGAATGTGGGAGACCAGTCAGGAATGTGTTGAAATTGTCAAGTCTGGCAGTAATGTGTGGATGTGGGATTCAGCAGCAGATGAAGGGCTGCATGGTGGAACAGTGGTTAGCACTGCTGCCTGACAGCAGTGGGTTTCTGTGTACGTTCTCCCTGTGTCTGAGTTTCCTCTGGGTGCTTCCGTTTCCTCCTACATTCCAAAGATGTGCAGATTAGGTGGATTGGCCATGTTAAATTATCCGTTAGCATCCAAAGATGTGTAGGTTAGGGGGGGTTAGCAGGGTAAATGCACAAGGGTACAGGGCCCATCAAATCTGCACCGACTCTCCAACAGAGCATCTTACCCAGGCCCTATCCCCATAGCCCCACATATTTATCCCGCTGTTCCACTGTGTTACTTGTTCATTACAATAGGGACCAGAGACTGAGGTTATAAATGGGTGAGTTTACTCCAATCGTAATTCTTTCGACATCTGACAAGTTTACAGCTATTAACATCCTGCCTATCAAATAGCTCCAGCCGACATATGAGAGAACCAACATTCAGAGCTTTCAAATCCTTATCCTGAAGTTACAAAACAGACTTTAGTCATCGGCCTGCTGATACATCGGCACATTCACACAGGGGTGGATTGGACTGTGATCTGTTTATTGTTCATCTTTAGTTCAATACAGTTTCTGAGTGATTTAAATTTAAAACAAGGTCTGCAGGTGTGAAGATTTATTGACACATGAATGAGAGATGCTGTGGGGCATTCTAAAAGTCCAACAGGGCCGATTTACATCAGAAAAACTCCAACTATCAGTATAAACGTAATTTAGTTGGGATGCAATTAACAGCAGCAATAACAGCAGAATCACACCCCTGTGATCACTGGTGAACTCGCTGGTGTCTCACCAGGTTGTATGACTGGGTGAATCCCTTTCCACACATTGAACAAGTGAACGGCTTCTCCTCACTGTGAACTTGTTGGTGTCTCACCAGGTTGTGTGACTGGGTGAATCCCTTTCCACACATTGAACAAGTGAACGGCTTCTCCTCACTGTGAACTTGTTGGTGTCTCAGCAGAGTGGATGACCGGGTGAATCCTTTCCCACACTCAGTGCAGGTGAACGGTTTGTCCTCAGAGTGATTTCGCTGGTGTGCGAGCAGAAGTTTTCTGCTTTTAAAGCTCTTCTCACAGTCAGAACATTTGAACGGTCTCTCATTTGTGTGAACAAGTTGGTGTGAAGTGAGAGAGGATAAACAAGTGAATCCCTTCCCACACACAGGGCAGGTGAACGGCCTCTCCCCAGTGTGAATTCGCTGGTGTACAGTGAGGTCGCCTGATCGCCTGAAGCCAGTCCCGCAGTGAGAGCATGTGAATGGTCTCTCGTCAGAGTGAACACGTTGATGGTGACGTAGTTCCTCAGAACTTTTATAGTCCTTCCCGCACTCTGGACATTTAAACGGTCTCTCTTCACTGTGAACTCGTTGGTGTTTCTGCAGGTTGGATGATCGGTTAAATCCCTTCCCACATTCAGAGCAGGTGAATGGCCTCTCTCCAGTGTGAATGCGCTCATGTGCCACAAGGTGGAATGATGTCCTGAACCCCTTCTGGCAGTGGGAGCAGCTGAACGGTGTGGAACCGGTGTGAATGTACTGGTGCTCCCGCAGTGTGCGTGGAGTTTTAAAACTCTTTCCACACTCAGTGCATTAAAACTCTCTCCTGACGGTGTGAACTCGCTGGTGTCTCTGCAGGGCAGAGAAATCTGTGAATCCCTTCCCACACTCAGAGCAGGTGAAAGGCCTCTCCCCTGTGTGAATGTGCCGATGTATCAGCAGGGCCGATGACTGAGTAAATCCTTTTCCACATTCGGAGCAGGTGAACTGCCTCTCCCTGCTGTGAATGCGCTGGTGAATCAACAGGCCAGCTGTCTGAGTGAATCCCTTCCCACACACAGGGCAGCTAAAAGGTCTCTCTCCAGTGTGAGTGCGTTGGTGATTTTGCAGGTCAACTGGATAATTGAATCCTTTCCCACAGTCTCCACATTTATACGGTCTCTCCCTGGTGTGACTGCGCTTGTGTCTCGACAGGCCAGATGATCGATTGAAGCCTTGTCCACATACAGAACACATGTACAGTGTCTCCTCTCTGTGAACGGTGCATTTTTCTTCCATGTTCAAAGGCCGATGATGTTCAGATCCTGATGAATCAAAGCTCCCTGTCTGATCTTGATGTGATCCTTGATTTACAATTTTCTGTAATTCCTCACCTTCTAATCCCCTGAAAAATGAATTGAAAACAGAAAGTGGGAAACATGAGAGACAAGCCATAAATATACAAAGACAAAATGTGAAACTGAGTTGATCTAATCTGGTAAATTGTGGGATTGGGACTAGGAAATAGTGGATATGAAAGCTGCTGGATTGTGACAAAGCCTCAAACTGTTTACCAATGCACTGAGGGAAAGGAACCCTCCACCTCTTCAGAGCCAACAACAAGAATCCAGCCTTTATGCGTGAAGAGGGAGAGGTCGGGAGGAGGGTGACGGAGAGAGATTTTATACATCAGCAACTCAACCAGGATTTTGGCAGAATCTCCTAAACCCACAATCTTCCCCACCTGGAAGTACCAGAGCAGCTGCGACATGGGAAAACCTCACAACTCCCTGACTTGGACAAATATCACTGTCCCTTCAACGTGACTGGGTTAAAATTCTAATACTCTTGCATTGTGGGAGCACCTACGGACTGCAGAGGTTCAAGAAGAAGGCCAACTATCACCATCACAAAGGACAATTGGTGATTGGTAACATATGATAGTCATAGTCTGTGATAGTAATTCATGATGTGGAGATGCCGACGTTGGACTGGGGTAAACACAGTAAGAAGTTTAACAACACCAGGTTAAAGTCCAACAGGTTTATTTGGTAGCAAAAGCCACACAAGCTTTCGGAGCTCTTAGCCCCTTCTTCAGGTGAGTGGGAATTCTGTTCACAAACAGAGCTTATAAAGACACAGACTCAATTTACATGAATAATGGTTGGAATGCAAATACTTACAACTAATCAAGTCTTTAAGAGACGAAACAATGTGAGTGGAGAGAGCATCAAGACAGGCTAAAAAGATGTGTATTGTCTCCAGACAATAGGGCGGCACGGTAGCACAGTGGTTAGCACTGCTGCTTCACAGCTCCAGGGTCCTGGGTTCGATTCCCGGCTCGGGTCACTGTCTGTGTGGAGTTTGCACATTCTCCTCGTGTCTGCGTGGGTTTCCTCCGGGTACTCCGGTTTCCTCCCACAGTCCAAAGATGTGCGGGTTAGGTTGATTGGCCAGGTTAAAAATTGCCCCTTAGAGTCCTGAGATGCGTAGGTTAGAGGGATTAGCAAGTAAATATGTGGGTGGGATTGTGGTCGGTGCAGACTCGATGGGCCGAATGGCCTCCTTCCGCACTGTAGGGTTTCTAAGACAGCCAGTGAAACTCTGCAGGTCCACGCAACTGTGGGAGTTACAAATAGTGTGACATTTTATAGTAATAAAATTCATTACAGTAATTATAGTAATTCATTACAGATACCTGGGTCTTGTCAGTAATGTCCACTTTCAAAGAATTTTTTGTTTATTTGCAAATCTGTATGAAACCTGCAAGTTCATACGTTCACAAGATATAGGAGCAGAATTAGGCCATTCGGCCCCTTGAGTCCGCTCCGCCATTCAATCATGGCTGATATGCTTCTCATCCCCATTTTCCTGCCTTCTCCCATAACCTTTCAACCCATAACCAATTAAAAATCTGTCCAACTCCTCCTTAAATTACTCACTGCCCAGCATCCACCGCACTTTGGGTAGCAAATTCCACAGATGAAAGGAAAACAAGGAAACAAAACCAATGACCGCTGCAATCCAGGAGGACAAGGACAGTGGACAGATGGGAAAGCCATCACCTGGAAGTCCCCTTCCAAACCACTCAGCATCTTGATTTGGAAATATGTCACTGTTCCTTCACTGTCATTGGATCAAAATCCTGGAATTCCCTCCCTAATAACACTGTGGATGTACCTACGCCACATAGACTGCAGCGATTCAAGAAGGCAGCTCACCACCACCTTTTCAAGGGCAATTAAGGATGGGCAATAAATGCTAGTCTAGCCAACGACTAGAATCAATTGAACAATTTTGAAAATGACTTGGAATATCCATGAGAAAACAATCCTGACAGTTACTCAAATAAATACTTCACTCAGTCACACCAGCTTCTGAGTTTATATTTGACTGAAGTGGTTGGATTTTGCTGTTGTTTGTGGAAAACTTTGGGGAATTTGCCCAGTCCATTACACAAACTAGCCTCCCATCCATTGTCTCCATCTACACTTCCCGCTGCCTCGGAAAAGCAGCCAACGTAATCGAGAATGTCACACACCCCGGACGTACTCTCTTCAACCTTCTTCTGGCAAGAAAAAGGTACAAAAGTCTGAGATCATGTACCAACCGATTCAAGAACACCTTCTTCCCTGCTGCCATCAGACTTTTGAATAGACCTACTTCTTATTAATTTGATCTTCCTCTACAGCCCAACTGTGACTGTAATACTACATTCTGCACTCTCTCCTTTCCTTCCCTATGTACAGTATGCTTTGTCTGTATAGTGCACAAGGAATAATGTTTTTCACTGTCCACTAATATATGTGACAATAATAAATCAAATCAAATAAGAACCCCACACACTCCAAATGTGCGGGTTAGGTTGATTGGCCAGGTTAAAAATTGTCCCTTCGAGTCCTGGGATGCGTAGGTTAGAGGGATTAGCGGGTAAAATATGTGGGGGTAGGGCCTGGGTGGGATTGTGGTCGGTGCAGACTCGATGGGCCGAATGGCCTCCTTCTGCACTGTAGGGTTTCTATGTTTCTATGTTTCCAGACATACTCTCTTCCACCTTCTTCCATTGGGAAAAAGGATACAAAAGTCTGAGATCAGGTACCAACTGACTCAAAAACAGCTTAATCCCTACTGCCATCAGAATTTTGAATGGAGCTGCCTTATATTAAGTTGATCTTTTGCTACACCCTAGATATGACTGTAACACTACATTCTGCACCCTTTTCTTTCCTTCTCTCCTATCTGCTCTATGAATGGAATGCTTTGTCTGTACAGTGCACAAGAAATAATAATTTTCACTGTAAACCATAACATGTGACAATAATAAATCAAAATTATCCACCAGTTCCCACTTCTGTTCTTTCTGATGAATGAAGGATCTGTGCACAGCTTTTCCGACCCTCCTCCCAATCTCCACATCACAGCAAAAAGATCACCAGTCAACAATAACGACTTTCAATGACGGAGGGTTTACCCAGCATTCGCCGCGGTGGTGAATGTCCCCTATTGACACCTGAGGAGGGCACCGCGCAGGCGCAGAATTACCAGATTTGGCGCATGCGCACCGTCAGTTATGGCGATGGGGTGAGTCTCTCTTTTTGTCTCTTTGCCACGGGGAAGGCAGCGGAAACTCTGAGGGAGCGATGGAGCCGGCTCTGGATAGGGAGAGTTTCTAAACACCTGGTGGACGCCTCAAACCCCGATTGAGACTCTGCGCTTCCGTGTTTGCAGCTCCGGATCTTTTTCCGCCCGGAGGCCCAAGTCCAGGTTAACGGCCGCTATCTTGGATCAGCGAGAGGCGCATGCGCCAGGGTCTTCGTTGCGCAATAGTGAGGGCGGGGCTGAGATTTTACAGTTCCCACCGGGTCCTAGTTTCCAGCACATTAGAGTTAACATTGATCTTTCGTGTCAGAAGTAGGTTTACATTGACAGGATAATGAATCTGTAGAGAAAGATCAATTCGTGTCAGAAGTAGGTTTATATTGACACGACAATGAAGTTACTGTGAAAATCCCCTCGTCGCCACACTCCGGCGCCTGTTCGGGTCCACTGAGAGAGAATTTAGCATGGCCAGTGCACCTAACCAGCACATCTTTCGGACTGTGGGAGGAAACCTGAGCACCTGAAGGAAAGCCACACAGACACAGGGATAATCTGCAAACTCTACACAGACAGTGACCCAATCCGGGAACTGAAGCCAGGTCTAACCACTGTGTCACTGTGCCTCCCAGCAAACTGGGCAACAGGTGTCTAAACAGTTTCACCCGCTCCCAGCCTGCAGCTGATGTTTGCAGGAGTCCATGAACCATGTACATATTCAGTGTGAGAGGTTGCAGTCCCTGAAGGAGCTGCTTCTCCACTTTTAGTTACACTTCTATTCTGCCCCATGCTCCTAATCATTGGCTTCCCATGTGGAGGAGGCTTGGGAGGTCAGAGGACCTTTTCCTGGACCTGCTCTCTTGGGGCTGGTTAAAACAGTGATTTGTAGATCAGCATGGGGTAACTAGGCTGTTGGCCTCTCTTCCGTGGTCTTGTCCATGCTCGTGTGGTCCTGGAGAAGAACCGTGCAGTGTCGACTGCAACACTCGATACCTCCCACAACTCAGGGTACAGAGTGTCTCATAGACACTGGAAACAAAGTTCTGGTTTAGTTGAGATGGAAGTTTGATTGGACCACAAGATTGGGGAAACAAAAGAGAAAAGAATATTCCATGGAAATGAGAATTGTCTGTTCTGACTTTCTATCCTGTGCTGACAATGATACTGACTCTGTCAATGTCTTTTACAAGGTCCACAAGGGCGATGAATTGCAGATGGGAAACTGAAACCAAACATCACATCAAGAGCTGATCGAGTCACTCAATTCATCAGAACCTGAATATCATCGACCTTTAAATGTGGAAGGAGAAATGTTTTTCTGTTTTGGCGGTGAGGAAAGATTTCAAACATCAGTGTGACTGGAAAAGCACCGAGACACACACACACCCGAGTCAGAGTGTTCCAGTGAACTGACTGTGGAAAGAGCTTTAACCGGTTACACAGCCTGATTTTAAAAAAGTGTCATTATTCACAGCAGAGAGCCAAAGGATGAGAAGATCTTGGAGCAGAATTAGGCCATTGGGCCCATTGAGTCTGCTCCACTATTCACT